>NC_056740.1:96453268-96620768 GCF_019279795.1 Protopterus annectens
TCCATTCAATAAGTTTCTCTCATCTCTTACTTTCACAGTGTTATCAACAGTTTCAGACAAACCCTGTATGCATTTTGTAACATCTTTTTCCATTTCATCAGTTGTAAACTGCAAAGTGACAGTTTTTTAAATTTAAGTCACTGCCAGAAAACAAATAATTGTTTCATGGATAAATGTCCTTCTTTTAATCACAGAGTTCCACAAATTTCATCATCAGTCCCTCAAATTTAAATGTTAAGTCGCAAAAAGTCTCTGTCCCCATATATATATATATATATATATATATATATATATATATATATATATATATATATATATATATATATATATATATATATATTTAAAGGACTGAATTTCTTGAGCCTTAAATCCCACAACAGTTATCCTATACATATTGTCTGTCTATTACAGTTTTATTTTTGTTCTTATTCTCACAGTTGGCCTTCTCTTCTTTTAAAAAAAAAATTATTGGGGCTGTGGCCAAGATGTGTTCAGAATACCAGCAGTTCTACTCAGCTCTGTCTATAAAATATTTGTATGACAGGAAATATTGGCTAAAAGTTATTTGAGAAGGTTAATTTCTTCATCAACTAAATCTACTTAAAGAGATCTACGACCACATATAAAATTTTGAAGAAATTCAGTGATTTTCCTGTCAAAAATACTTTGGATTTATTATCTCTTCACCAACAGTAGAATGGCTACTTCAAAAACAGCACACCAAGAAACCTCTCTCAGAAAGGATTTACAATAATTGCTAACCAACATATAGGATTTATCTACCAAACTGGATAAAATGGATCTAAAACTGGATATATTTAAAAAAGACTGTACAAAACAAATGGAAAAGATTAATGAAGATCTACAAATACAAAAAACTCAAATGTCAGGTTTTGAACTAGCACTTAATGACATTGACAGCAGAGTACATACAGATGAGACCAATATAGAGTACATAATGAAGCAAAATACATTTTTACAATCTAAAGTGGATGATCTGGAGAATCGGTCACGCAGGAACAATATCAGAATATTTGGCTTTCCAGATAATATAGAAGGTAATAATCTACCCAAATTTCTAACATCTTGGATACAAGAAGTCTTAGACCTGCCAGACTCCTTGTCCTATGGCATTGAGAGGGCACACAGATCCTTGACTACATCTAAAACAAGTAAGAATAATTCATCTAAATCAGTAACAGTGAGATTTTTATCAACATATGACAAAGAATTAGTACTTAAAACAGCCTGGGCAAAAGCTCCAATTAAATTAAATCAAAACACCATCCGTTTTGACAATGACTATTCTCCGCTAGTAATAGCAAAAAGAAAACAATTCTTACCATTAATTAAGGAACTCAAAAAAGCACAAATAAAAACTCATCTACTATTTCCTGCTAGACATAAAATCTTCTTGCAAGATGGCATCAAAACATTTGAAGAACTGGATACTGCCCTTACTTTCATAACATCTAATAACATTATTGAAAAATTAGAAGAAATGGACTGGGCAAGTGCAAGTCTTAAAAGATTAGCAGAAAATGACAGTTGGAAAACATTGGAAAAGAAGAAAAAGCTTAAAAAATAATATTTTTCTTTTCAACTAGAAACTCTAAATCTAAATCTAGTGACTTATGAATAAAACAATGTCTTCATGCCCATGTAAGTGCACAACTTCAAGTACTTTCAGTTATTTTAGTATATATGTATTTTAAGTTTGTGTCATTAAGTCATGTATATGCATATACCACCATATATTTACTATAGTCATGTATATAAATGTTTAGACATATACGTTTCCAAAATAGAGTATAATATAAGTATTTTTTTTCTCTCTCTCTAACCTTGTGTCTATTGAGTACTGTGCATAGTAGAAATGTTACAAAATAATTTGCAATATTGGGATACCTATGATCTGTTATGTTAACTAGATAAACTGAATGCGACTATGATTTGAAACGGGTTTAATTGAAGGGAGCAACACTGAGAATAGCATATGGATTGACGATTTCTAAGAGGGTATTGAGCCTGGGTTTTTAGCCTTGAGGCATCTCAGAGCAAGAAATGTAGCAGGATAGTCTTGATGTTGGTTAGGCTGCAATGTAATTTAACTTCATGTTATGCTTTTGTGGGATTAGAGTGCAGCTGATCTGCAGTTCTGTCATTGTCAATTCATGGATGGTAATATATGCAGCAGTCTCGTTTTAATAGAAAGCTTTTGAGATGTACATATATGGGTTTGTAGATTGAAGCACATAGTAAAAGTATTGCAGCCATAAATGAAATAGTTTGTCTCGCACACATGTCTCAAGAAGTGATTTCAAAGAAAAACACACTCACAGTTCCCGCTTATATGAAGAACAGTTTTTTTTCTCTCTCTTCATCAAGAGTTTGGCTCGAGAAAAAGCATTTCCACAAAAGTACACGAAGCAGCTGGATGACATCACTCAAGTCTGCGCAACCTAATAATTGAACTTTGAACCTGTGGGAAAGTCGCACAGACTAATTGGAATGTTAAAACACGGTAAAGCAGTCCACAAGCACTCCAAACACTATTAGTTTAAATACTATCCTCATTTCAAAGAACAACTAATAAAAAGAAAGGAAAAGGAAAGTATGTATGTGTACGTATGTGTGTATGTGTGTCTATGTATATATATATATATATATATATATATATATATGTATATGCATGTGTATATATATATATATATATATATATATATATATATATATATTGTATTAAATGAAAACTGTTTATAAAAACAAATGAAAATACCTATTGATCTTTAGCTGACATATTTCCTGTATATTGAAATAGCAATATATCCATTGTAGAAGTATATATAATGAATATAAGTTAATATACAGAGGAAAGCATTTATCTGTTGTTTTCTCTCATATTCATAAGCCTAGATAGCCTATACCTAATTAAATACCATTAATAGAGAAATTGTTTAAACAATACATGATTTTAATGAGACATTCATTATATAAACTACCACTTAACATTATAAAAGAGTCATTTTATAGACAGATATCATTCTTCTTTGAAGTATACTATTAGATTTGTTTTTCCATTCATATATTCACTATTTTATAGTTATTACTTATGAGAAACAATCTTATAATTATTTTAAATCTTTATGGATAAGTTATATAGAATGCATCAAACTTGAAGTATATTATAACAATATGATTTAAAACTTCAGCTAAATAAAGTGATGAGCTTATTATTTTAGTAATTATAATATTCCTAGTTACAAGTAAAGTTTGACAGTAGCTTGAGTACTGTTGCTATTGGAAAGGAGGATAATTTGAGTGGCTATGCTACTCAAATTAGGGGTTTTCAACTCCAGAATGGGGAGGGTTAGTTATGTTATATTAAAGTTATGTTTTAATGATTTGATACAATCTTTTCTGATGTTTACAATAGCATGTTGTAATATCTCACAGTATGATATTGATATGTTACTAAGGTTTTCTAGCATTTATTATCAGCAAGATGAGAAATTACTAAATAACTATGTACACAACAAACATAAATATAAAAGGTATTTCAATTAATATGAATGGTCTAAATAATCCCTGCAAAAGAAGAAGTTTACATAAATATCTTAAAATACATAAATCACACCTTGTCTTTTTGCAAGAAACACACTTGGTATCTTCAGATATTGATAATTTAAACTCCAAATATTTTTCAATTGTAGTTAGTTCAGAGCATAATGAAAAAAAAGAGGGGTAGCTATTTTATGGAGTAATTCCCTTCCTGTACCTAAAATATTGGAAGTATACAAAGACAAAAAAGGGATGATTTGTTCAGTCACAATAGAATTATATAAGAAAATATATACTCTAATACACATATATTGGACTCCAGCTATAGGATCAAATACAGTAAAACAGCATTTAAACAATATTGTAAGCTTAGCTAAAGGTAATACAGTAATTGCAGGTGATTTCAATTGTATTTTGAATGATACAGATACTAACACTACAGTTACAAGGAAAATTTCTACCTCTGCAAAATTACTAAAAGACTTCACAGATTTATTTTGATTAATTTTGATTAAAGGACATAAACATGTTTGCAGAACCAGACTCACTCCCATATACCCATTATTCTTATAGACACTAAACAAATTCAATAATTGACAGAGTTTTGACCTCAAATGAGTTAACAGATGATCTTATAAAAGTCAAGGTCATTTCATGTTCCATGTCAGATCACAACTCGATAACCTTTGAACTACTAACTAAGACAATACACAATATTATAATTAGAAGAATACCAGCATACATAACAAAAATGAAGGAATTTAAGGAATTTCTATTATTAGAGATAAAAGACTTTGTTATACTAAATAATACTGGAGAAACTTCAGAAATATACATATGGGATGCTTTAAAAGCATATTTATATGGAAAAGTACTTACATGGTATAGCAATAAAAGAACATCCTGGGATAAAGATTTATTAGACATACAAAGTAAACTGGACAAGTTAAAACTTAACACTGAAGGAAATAATGAAGGAAAAAATAAAGAAAAAGAAATAAACTAAATAATAAATATTTAGAGATTTTAAATCACAAAACAATGATTAATATAGAGAAATTTAAATTTATAAACTTTTCAACTAATCCTAGATCTCTAAATATCTTAGCAAACAAAACCAAAAGACTTAAAAAAATTCAATCATATCAAAGAGATTTATTCTCCAAAAAAGCAAAAACTAGTTTCAGACTTACAAAATATCTTATCTGAATTCAAAGATTTTTTTCATAAAATTAATCAGAAATCACAAAATGTAGACCCTAAAGACTATGTTAAGTCTTTCATAACTAAATACATTAAAAATAGACTATCACATGAACAATCTATTAATACAGATAAACCAATATCTCTCAAAGACGTGCAAAATCAGATAACAAAACTTAAATCAAAGAAAGCACCTGGGAATGATGGTATTATACCAGAAATATATAAAATTCTTCCAAAATCAGCACTACATTTATTACACAAAGTTTTTAATAAATCCCAAAATAACACTATTATTCCATCATGGAAATATACATTTATTTCCCCAATAATTAAAGAAAATAAAGATCCCACCAAATATTCTTCATATAGACCAATATCTTTATTAAATGTTGATTACAAAATGTTCATGTCTATATATGCGGAAAGGATTAAGAATTTTTTACCTTCATTAGTTAATGAAGACCAAACTGGTTTTATTGTTAATAGAAATACTTATGATAACTTTAAAAGAACAATTACCCTGATAGATGCTTCAAAAACATTAAATAGAAATGTAACCCTAATAAGCTTAGACATAAACTGTGCTTTTGATTCAGTTACTTAGGATTACTTATTCATACTTTTAGAAGAGGTGAATTTCTCGAATAATTTTATAAACCTTATATTCAATTTATATAAAGATAGTCAAGCCTATATTAAAATTGGTACTACTATTTCTGAGAAAATACCCATTATAAAGGGAACTAAACAAGGATGTCCCCTGTCACCACTATTATTTACATTAGTTATGGAACCATGGGCCAACTTGGTAAGGGAAGATGAAAGAATTGAAGGTTTCAAGTTAAATTCTGTACTTCTTCTAAACTGCAATTATTCGCTGATGACATTTTAATAACTTTGGAAGAAAATAAATCTATCCCAGCAGTATTTGACAATATTAAAAAATTTCAAAAATAGCAGGTTTAACTTTTAACAATAATAAAACCAAGATACTTCTTGGTAATATAAAAGGAAATGCAATTCCTAAGAAATATAAAACATATATCCCTCAGAATAATCAAATAACGATTCTGAGGGGGCGTGGCCAAGGATGAACACAGGATAGCAGCAGATTTCTTCAGCTCCACCAATTTCATTACACTGGCAGGAATTAATTACTTACAAAATTAATTTTTGAAGTAATTTTCTTTCTAAATATGTTTGTTTTATATAGTTCTTGAACTATATCTAAAAAAGAAAGGAAATCTTAACAATATTCCTGTCAGAAATCACTTTGGAAATTTTCCTGTCAGTTTATCAGTCTGAAATGAGTTCCAGTAAGACAAATTCTCAAGACTCCAGCATCAAGAAAGAACTTCAGTCTCTGATAATTATAATCCAGCAACTTACTGCTAAGATGGATAAAATGGATACTAAAATAGACACCTTCATATAAAAAAACCACAAAACAAATAGACTTGTTACATATAGACCTGCAACAACAGAAGATCCAGATGACAGGCATAGAAGAAGCTGTGAATGACATGGAAAATAGAATACAAGAAGAGGAAATCAACATTGAGTTTCTGCTGAAACAAAATACACATTTACAAACAAAGCTGGATGACCTGGGAAATAGATCTAGGCGCAATAACATTAGGATTTTTGGACTGCCAGAAAATATTGAAGGCAACAATATTACTTCTTTTTTAACAACATGGCTCCCTAAAACTTTAGACTTACCAGAAGCATTCTCTTTTGGTATCAAAAGAGCACATAGATCTATAGCTAATACTAACTCTAACAAAAACTATCCTAGATCAGTTATAGTTAGATTTCTATCATATTTTGATAAAGAGATGGTTCTTAAATCTGCTTAGGCTAAAGCTCCTGTTAAGATTAAGGAGACAACTGTGCGTTTTGACAATGACTATTCTTCCATGGTAATAGCTAAAAGAAAAGTTTTTCTGCCACTAATAAGGGAGCTTAAAAAAGCACAGTTTAAAACATACCTTCTGTTTCCTGCCAAGCTTAAAATCTTCCTTCCTGATGGTCCTAAAATTTTCGATGACTTAGACTCTGCTTTACTGTTTATCAAAAAAAATAAGATTTTGGATAAAATAGAAGAAATGGAATGGGCTAGTCCTTCATTAAAGAGACTGGCAACTGAAACTTCGTGGAAGACTTCAGAGAAGAAGAAGAGACCAAAAAAAAAATGATTTGTTCTATGTTTTTTTTCTCTCATCATTTTATTTCATTATTAATCTTTTTAAATATAGTTCCTGCATTTCCAAGAAGCAACAAATGTTTTGAAAAAGATTTATTCAAAGTTATTCTCTGTGTGCAAAGAAATGTTTTGTTTCATAACTAGTCAAAATACCTGGAGATTTAATGGCAAGTTGTGATTCAACTGGTTTCTCTTTCTGAAAAGGAAAAGTAAGGTCAGTAATTTGATACATTTTTTTCTTTATCTTTTTTTTCTTCTTCTTTTCTTTGCTTAAACAATGACATTCTATTTAGATTATGTAGTGGGTAAAGGGTGGGGGAGGGCAGGGAGAGAAGAGTAATGAAAATATGATTAATAGAATAATAACATATTTATTCCTTGTAAAAAGTTTATATGTTCTTCAAATGCTATTCCTAATTATACTTTCTTGATTACACTGCTTATGCTTGTTTGTAAATAATCTGTCATGCTTTAACTAATAATAATTAGAACTAAATAATAGTAAATAATATGTTTTATTTTTAACTCTATTAATATAAACAGTAAGTAATATTCCATTGTATATACTTCTTATAGATTTCTCTTACATTTTTTTATTTCTGCCTTACACCCTTTTACTTTCTACTCTCTTTTTCTTTTCTTTATTAATATATAGAAATGCTTTTGATCATATACACACAGTAAATAATAAGATTTGCATAAAAATTGAGTTGGGACAAAAATATTGAGTTTTATTACTTATTAATAATTTTGGGCTTAATTTCACTTACATAGAAGCTGTAATAACCTGTAAAATACATTGTGAAGGTTTTGTCATGTTTAGATGCATTTACACTGCTAAATGAATGTTTGTCACTAGTTTTTAATAAGTTTCCCACCAAAATGTTAAGAGAGACAATCTGGGATGTGGGCTGTCTCATGCACAGTGTCCATGAGCTACTTCAAAAGCTTCAACTCTCAGAATTCTCACAGAGAAGCTGAAAGCAGCTAGTCTCACCTTTGACCTAAATATCACACTGACACATCACAGATTCAGGAATGACACTCTACCAAGAAATAGAAATGATACAAATGCGACTATGTGAAGGAAAATGAACTCTTTAACATCTAAATGTGAGTTATTTTATATAATTACTTAAATATCTATGTTATAATTCATAAAATATGTCAGTTATAATGAATTTAAATGATACAGTTTCTTGTAGTAAGTAAATGTCTTATTTTAGAAGGCATAGAAAATGAAACATTTATTCAAGTGTTTTTGAAAATCTACTTAACAGCAGCTTAATAATCTGTGTTAAAAACTTATGTTCCAAACATATACATCACTATAACTCATTTAATCCATCTGATTGACAAGCATAAATAATTTTATAACTCTATACTGGAAGAAATTGTCATGTGATATATTTTAAAGCAGTAGTATAGCATGGTTGTAAAATCTGGTTACTAAAATGTGTTTGCTGTGCATTATTTTGTATAAAGCAGACAGATTTATTGTAGGGACAGCAAGTAAGATAGTGCTAAGTAAAGACACAACTCAGTGAGATCAGATATATATATATATATATATATATATATATATGTGTGTGTGTGTGTGTGTGTGTGTGTATGTGTGTATGTGTGTATGTGTGTATGTATGTGTGTGTGTGTATGTGTGTGTGTGTGTGTGTGTGCATATGTATATATATATATATATATATATGTATATATGTATGTGTGTGTGTGTGTATATATATATGTATATATGTATATATATATATATATATATATATGTGTGTGTGTGTGTGTGTGTGTGTATGTGTGTGTGTGTGTGTATGTATATATATATATATATATATATATATATGTGTGTGTGTGTGTGTGTGTGTGTGTGTGTGTGTGTATGTATATATATATATATATATATATATATATATATATATATATATATATATATATATATATGTATGTGTATGTGTGTGTGTGTGTGTGTGTGTGTGTGTGTAAGTATATATGTATATAAGTGTTTCTGAGAATCTGCATAAATATGCAGTATGATTTATAACAATTTCTATGAATACAATATTTTATTCTATTGACAATAATGAGTTTGTGTAAATGCTCATATACAAGCAATTCAAGGTTTTTTGGAAGCCGTTAATTGCATTTACATGACAGAAAATAGATGCATCTTAATATATGTAATGTCTGAATCATATTAGCCAAAGTTTTTGATTTAAATGAATGTTAGAATTTATTTTCTCTCCTCTTGATTTCTAACATCAAGATTATTTGAATGCTATTTGAATACAAGTGTTTTATATTACATGGATGTATATAGTAGTATGAACAGTTTTAAAAAAAAAAAAAAAGGCTTATTTTAGTTTATATGATGCTGTTTTACCAAATGTGTAGTCTTGTCTTGCTAGATAATTGAATTGAAAACTGTTAACCTCAGTTAAATATAACTAGTATTAAATTGATAAGGTGGTAGCTGAGGTACTGCTGCTTAGGGTAGGGGGTTAACTTGAGTGGTAAATACTACTCTAAGTTGGAGTTTATAACTCCAGGCTGGATGCAAGGTTTAATCCTTACATTATTTTCACTTGTTCATTGTTATTTGTATATAGTTTTGACATCCACAATATATTTTGTACATTCATTGTCACTACAAACAAAATTGAATCCTATACGAAATCCCATAAGAGATTCAATAAATACAGCTATATTTAAAGGTACACCTAAAGGAGGAGATGTAACATTACTTATCTTGTTATTTGTTATTTTGATCATAAGATTCTTAAGTTTTAAAAATGCCAAATGACATCTTTAAAAGGAATTTCTTTAAACATTAATGGATTGAATAATCCATGTAAAAGGGCAAGCCTAATAAGATACATTAATTTACATAAGGCCAACTTAGTCTTCCTGCAAGAAACCCATCTCTTGAAAAAGATATTGATAAACTAGCCACAAACAAATATACAGTATTGGTTAGTTCAGAGCACACTCAGAAAAAGAGGAGTGGCTATTTTATGGAATAAAAGTATGCCCATTCCTAAAACCATTAAGTCTTATCAGGATGACAAAGGAATGTTTTGTATGATTACAATACAAATTAATGGGAAGACTTACACTTTAATTAATGTATATTGGATACCTGGAATTGGTATTAATACAGTGAAACATCATCTTGATAAGATCATATCATTCTCTATAGGAAATATTATTTTAGCTGGTGACTTTAATTGTATACTACATGAAAGTGATACTACCACTATAGGGAAAAGAAGAATTACATCTAATGCAAAACATTTAAATGATTTTGCTAATTCTTATCATTTGAATGATATTAATAATCAGATAGATTCAAAATCATTACCATACACCTTTTTTTCTAACAGATACAAAACTTATTCAAAAATAGATAGGGTCTCTATTTCTAACCAGATGGTAACAGATTTAATTAATTCCAAAATCATTTCATGTCCTATATCTGATCATAATTCAATTGTTTTGAATTCATGATAAAAATACTCATAATGTTCAGATCAAAAGGATACCAGCATACTTAACTCAACTAAAAGACTATAAAGAATATATACTTTCAGAAGTAAAACATTTTTAGACATAAATAATACTCCTGAAGTCTCCATTGTTTATGTTTGGGATGCCTTAAAATCATATCTATATGGACAAAGTATCAGATGGTATAATAATAAAAGGAAATCTTGGGATAAGGAATTGTTAGATATTCAAAGTAAATTAGACTCCTATAAACATAATAATAAAGAAAATATTATAGACAAGAAAGTTATTGAAGAAATAAACAAACTAAATGAGAAATACAAAGAAATTTTAACTCATAAAGTTAAAATAACTTTAGAGAATACAAGTTTTGTCTTATTCAATAAGCCCCAAATACTTACATAGACTTAAAAATAAAACAAAAAGGTTGAATAAACAAAACCATATCAAAGAAATCTTTTCTCTAAGGAAAAAGAAGAATGTTTCTAGTATACCAGAAATACTAGATGAATTTAGAAATCACTTTCACAAAATTAACCATAATAACATTAACATGGAACCTAAAGATAAAATAAAGAGTATATAACCACAAACATGAATAAAAAGCTTAATAAACAACAGATTAAACTATTGGACAAAAGTATTTCATATACAGAGGTTATCACACAAATAAATAAGCTTAAATCAAACAAAGCACCGGGTAATGATGGTATTATACCAGAGATATATAAAATCCTTTCTAAAAGTACATATTCATTAATACATAAGGTTTTTATTTTGGCCCAAACTGAGTTAATAACCCCCCCATCTTGGCAATATACATTTATTTCGCCAATTTTAAAACCTAATAAAGATCTAACTAGATGTTCTTCATATCGGCCCATCTCATTACTTAATGTTGATTATAAAATGTTTATGAGTATATTTGCTGATAGATTGAAGAAAATCATTCCCGGCATTATAGATATAGATCAGACAGGCTTCATTGTAAATAGAAATACTTTTGATAATATAAGAAGAACTTTAACATTAATAGATTTTGCAAATAGGAAAAAGAAAGATTTAACACTTATTAGTCTTGATATAAGTTCAGCATTTGATTCAGTAAGTTGGGACTATCTGTTTACCTTAATGAAGTGCACAAACTTCTCAGATGCATTTGTAAATCTAATTGAGCATTTATACAAAGGAATGTTGGCTTATATTAAGGTAGGAACATATGTTTCACAAAAAATACCCATTCTTAAAGGTACAAAACAAGGATGTCCACTTTCTCCACTATTATTCACTTTAGTAATGGAGCCTTGGGCTAATTTGATCAGAAACAGTACTGACATAGAGGGTTTTGAAATAGATAAAAATACAACATCCAAAATTCAACATTTTGCAGATGATGTTCTAATTACATCAGCAGGATCTAATTCTTCTATGCAGTCTCTATTTGATAACATGATGAATTTTAAAAGTATTTCTGGTTTAATATTCAATGAAGAAAAAACTAAAATACTACCTATATATACACGAAAAAATATTCTCATTAGTGATTTTACTAAATATGTACCCAATTCAGGTCAGATAACTTATTTAGGTATAATACTATCTAAAGATATTAAATCTATTATATATAATAATTATAATACCTGTTTTCTTAATATATAAAATCTTTTTAATACCTGGAATAATATGTTTTTTACTATGGAGGAGAGACTTACAATTATTAAAATGATAATATTCCCCAAGATTTTATACTTAATACAATCAATAATACTTCCACCTACAAAAATAATTATCAAGAAACTGAATACACTAATGTTAAATTTCCTATGGGCACCTAATAGACCTAGGATTGCATTAAAGAAACATACTAATAGCTGGTCTCAAGGGGGTATTTCTTTTCCAGACTTTAATTTATATACTATCTCTTCTATTGTAAAAGTTATTACTTTATTAATAGATCAGTCATATGTCGCAAAAGGGAAAGATTATTGGGAGCTAATTAGTATGCACTTCATGAAAATCTCCTTAACACATAAAAATATGATTGTAAATAACTCCATGTTATGGTTACTAAAGGAATTTTGTACTTCACCTATTACACCTAAACATATGGTTTGTTACCCATTAAATATTATTGTTAGTTATCGTAACTTTATATTCATGCACCCTAAGTATAGGGAATGGAATTTTATTGTATTCCCTATAATGTATACTCAGGGTATGCTTTTGTCATCTACTTCTGAAGGAACTCATTTAGCTATAGATAATGATCTAAAGTACTGGTATCAGTTGATATCTGATAATAAAGTTAAAAATCTAGATTTTTTAAAACAAGAATTTGATCTAAGAGAAACTTGCTGGTTAGAGGTTCAGACCTTTAGACAACATCTCATTAATAAAATAAATCTAATGTCTATAATAGTTAAAGAATCTATTCCAACACTGATTGATTACTTGATATTAAATTTACTACATAAAGTTTCTGATAAAGGTAAACTTTCATACATACATAAAATTATCAGACAAGAAACTTTTTACAGTGTAGATTCATACTGGAATTATTTCACTTCTATTAATGGGGACCCACCAAATCAACAAGATAAACAATATATATTGGAATCTGCTTATAGAACTACGTCTTCCATTGTATGTAGACTTTATACATGGAAATTTTTACATAGATCTTTTTATACACCTTTGATGATGAATAAAATAAATAATAAAGATAATTTATGTAAGAGATGTAATGTAGAAATTAATGCTGACTGGGCTCATATGTTTTATGACTGTATAAAATTGAAAGAATACTGGAAGTCAATTAATGAATTTTTGCAGGCTCTTTTTACAGATAATTTCATTATTTCTAAATCTCTTATATTATTCAACACACCTGTACCTCAAAGTGTTAAAAAGGTTAAGCTTCCCTTGTTATGGTCTAGTCTAGCAGTGGCTAGGAAAATAATAACTAGAAATTGGATTTCAGATACACCTCCTTCGTTCAATGAATTTAAAAATGTTATGAATATAGTGTGCCATATGGAAATAAACACAATTAGGACAAGAACAAATAGAAAAACATCTTATTATATTGTATGGGATAATTTACAAAATTTGTTAAAAAAAGTTTAATTTCAATAGCATGGTATTTTAGTTTAATTAATTGATCTGATTGTAGTGGATGTCTTTGTAAATACTTTAGTTGTTTTGTTGAATGTTACAATAATACCTATTTTTAATTACTTGTATAAAATTGTTATGATATTTCTCTTATATGTTAAAACAATAAACCTGTTTTGAAAAAAAAGAATAATCAAATAACATATTTAGGAATAGTAATTATAAACAATATCAAATATATTGCTCAAATAAACTATAGTAACTGTCTAAAATAGAAGATCAAATAAATAAATGGAATAGACTATTATTTACTATGGAAGAAAGACTGTCACTCATCAAAATGATTATCCTCCCTACAATACTTTACATAATTCAATCTTTGTCATTATTTCCTTCTAAAACTATAATCAAAAAATTAAATACATTAATGATAAAATTCTTTTGGCATCCTAATAAGCCTAGAATTGCTTTAAACTATCACATGTATGATTGGACAAAAGGAGGTATAAGTTTTCCAAATTTGGAATTATACACAATGTCCTTGATTATTAAAACTATTCCCTCTTAATTAACAATAACTATTCTTCAGAATGAAAATTTTACTTAACTTTACTATGTTGGGATTCTACTATTATGCTAAATAATCAAAAAACAATAATAATAAAGAATTCTATCCTATGGATGATAAAAGATTTCTTTGTAGCACAATCAGTAAATCATATAAATCAAACTATATGCTAACTCTTTTAAAAACATTTAGAAATTACATCTTTAAGTTTACAAATTATAAAGTTTGGTTCTTTCTTCTCTATCCAATATCCTTCACTCAAGGCCTTATACTATCAACAGACCTCACAAAAATGTTAATTTTCAAAGAGAAAGGTTTAACTTAGTGGTCTCAATTAATGAGAAAGGACAAAATTAAGTCTTTAGAGGACCTAAAAATGAATTTAAAATAGAAAACATATATTGGTTAAATTTACAAGAATGTAGACAACATTTATCAAATGCCTTAGACTTAATGCCCCAAGATTTAATACAGTCTTTACCAAAAATAATATAATTTATAACTATAAGCACTCAAAATGCAAATATTGCTAATATTACACTATTACATATTTATAAAATATTAACAGATGAAACAAATCAATATCCTGGAAAATACTGGGACTACTTTAATACAATTAATTATCATATTCCCAATGATCTAGATAAACTTAATATTCTAGAATCAGCCTATAAAACTACATCTTCCTTAAAGTGGAGAATTTACACTTGGAAATTTATGCACAGATCCTTCATTACACCACATAGCATTAACAAATTCAACAAGAACATAAATATGTGTTGGAGATGTAAAAAGGTTTTGAAAGCTGACTGAATATTAAGAGATGAAACAAATCAACATCCTGGAAAATACTGGGACTACTTTAATACAATTAATTCTCATATTCCCAATGATCTAGATAAACGTAATATATAGAATCAGCGTATAAAACTACATCTTCCTTAAAGTGGAGAATTTACACTTGGAAATTTATGCACAGATCCTTCATTACACCACATATCATTAACAAATTCAACAAGAACATAAATATGTGTTGGAGATGTAAAAAGGTTTTGAAAGCTGATTGGTTTCATATGTTCTATGATTGCATACTATTAACAAAATATTGGGAAGATATAAATTGTTTCTTACAAGGCTTGTTTACAGATAACTTCATGATAACCAAGTCTTTAATATTATTTAACACTCCAATACATCAAAGTGTTAATAAAATTAAATATCCAATAATATGGACTGTACTGACAGTAGCAAGGAAAATAATAACAATCAATTGGAAATCTGATTCTCCCCCATCATTTTGAGAATTTAAAATGCTTCTCACTGAAGTCTGCAATCTGGAAATACTGACCATCAAGTCAAGAACAAATAAAAACATAAACAAAATCAGTATGTGGAAAAAATTATTTGATTTGCTAGAAAAATATTAATTGTGAAGAACATATTTATTAAAATCTGATATACATGTGAACATCATTTTAAAGTTATGTTCCTTTGTTAGTTATAAATTGTTTAACTTTTGTATTGAATATACTTGAACATCTTTTGTATTTAGATCTTTTATTGAAAATTCAATAAAGCTGTTTTCAAAAAAATAAATAAAAACAATTTTATTTACAGTTTGTTCCTGGTCTCCTTTTTTGGCTGCTGTCGCTGCTGCATATGTTTTAGTTACTGCATATCTGCTGCCACCAAACACCTTCTCAGTTGTACTTTCTATTACTGTTACTAACATTTGAACTTGTGCACTCTCTGCTGCCACAACAGCTACTTCATTCTCCACATTACCATCCCCAGCACTTATGAAAAAGTTATCTGCTATCTCACCCCAGGATGGAGCAGAACCATCACTTGGATCATACTGCTTTATTATTTTCAAAAGGACATCATTCACAAGCCCTGCAGAAAGCAGTTTTGTTATCTGCACCACTTCAATGGACTCACTTACTTCATTCTCCATTGAGACAATTAAAAGCTGCTTATTTGTATCATCCAGCACAAAGGACTTTTATCTACATTCTGATTCTCCATATCAATGTTTACCCATATTTCCATTTTCCACCTATAAACACTCCAAAGCCTTTCTCTCCTCCTCCATGCTGCTGCTCCACAGACATACCTTAACAGGAGAAAGGGAAAGACATTAGAAGTGCACCACCAGCTCACATGATGAAGTACACTGTGATAAAGCAAATTGCAATATTACTTATAAATTTTAAATGACATCCATACAGCGATTACTGAGCAATATCATTGGATCCAGTGAACCACTTGTGACTAGATAAAGTGATAAACCACTTGTATAACAGCTTATATATATATATATATATATATATATATATATATATGTATTTATAGATATATACAAGTATATGTGTCTGGTGTGCGTGCGTGTGTGTGTGCATATGTGTGTATATATATATATATATATATATATATATATATTTACACATATATATATATATATATATATATATATATGAGTATATATATATGTGTGTGTGTGTGTGTGTGAGTATATATATATATATATATATATATATATATATATATATATATATATATATATATATATATATATTTAAAATGCTTGGTTGGGTGTGTCTTGCAGTTTTTATTGAATAGTTTGTCTGTGTGACCATTTTACCCTTTGGTTATTTTATATATATATATATATATATATATATATCTGGAGATATATTTTATATATATATATATATATATATATATATATATATATATAGAGAGAGAGAGATAGATAGATATATATGGGAGCCAGTAATCAAGCTGACAGTCATTAGTCGTTAAAGTCAACATCTATTTAGTCAATATTATTTAGTCGAATAAGCAGATAGTTAACAGGTGTGCAAGACTTGTACATTACCTGGGTTGGGGAATATAAAATTAGCAGGGAGTATGGAGGTTCATTGGGGCTTAACCCCCTGCAAAATACAATGCTTTTAATTTTTCAGTTATTGTTTTTCACTTCCATGCTCCAGGATTAATCCTTGGTGCATGTGTAGGGACCTTTTGTCATTGAAGTTAGCACTGTCAACATTTGGATATTTCACTATACTGACCGACGCAAAGACACACATGTATATATATATATATATATATATATATATATATATATATATATATATATATATATATATATATATATATATATATATATACTGAGCATTGGTGTATATCTCAGTATAGGAGCTTTGAAGCTGTTAATGCTGAAGAACCATTCTACTTTTACATTCATCACCATGCTAGTGTTCACCATCACTGTGCAGATAGTCTGTTTAAGACTTACAGATCTCACAGGTCTTTTTTCTGGGCTTGAAACAAGTGGCTTCAAGTTGGGTGGGGTAGTCATTTGTAAGATACAATGGTAAATTCACTAGGACATGTCTAGTTGATTCTACTGTAAGAGCTGGCGTAAGTGGTGTATCTGAAAGGAAGTAATATGCTTAGATAATGGGAAATGTGTAAAAGCAGGAATTTGAGACTGGTCCCATTTAAGGGAATTATATGGAGTCCCAGCTGTTGAGATGCAGCTAGATCTCAGCACCTTAACAAAGATGGTAAGTTCAAAGTGTTGCAGAAGTTACTGTTTGTGATCCCAGAGGAGTCTAAAGGGTTTTCTGTGAATGGAACTTGTACCAAGGTTGGAGCATTCAGTTCGGAGGATGTGTCCTCACTTGGAGTTTTGATACTGTCATTGGAAATCATGATGACTGGGACCCAAAGTAACTTTTTTGCTAAGGGTTGTGATCCAAAGATGTTTTGCTTATTTAATCAATAAGGTATTGCTTAAAAAACTTTGAGATTTTATTTTTTGTGCCAGAGACTTTATTTGGATGCCAGAAACATTATCTACATACCATAAACTTTGGGTTTTATTCTTTCAATAGCACACTATTTACACTGACTTGTATTTGTGAGCATAAAGCTTGGATTTGTTGTTCAACAGGTATTGGCTAAAGAATTTACACATCACCAGTGCAAGCCTGACAAGTGACTTTAAGCCAATTGCTATATTTTGTTTTATAAAATATTGAGCACTGATGCATGTCAAGGTGCAGCTGGCACTATCGGATAGCTCTGTTTGTGATAGCACCATTTTGGATAGTTGCTGCAAGAGTGGCTATTCAATTAATACACTGTTTTCATGACAGGAGCTATTCTACCAAGTAAACTACTTTATTTTTCTATCTTTTGCTGCTGTTCTGGTTCCTGTTATGGCAAAGTCTACCTGACCTGACATTTGTTTAATAAAACTACTACTGATGTAAGAACCTTGATGTCTTTGTTGCCTGAATGTATATCTATATATAGATATAGATAAATGGAGCCTTTTTACTATAGATTGTTTAGATGTCATGGTAACTAAGTTACTCAATGATCCAGTAATACATCTGTGTTTAGAAAGCCATTCACTAA
Source organism: Protopterus annectens (assembly GCF_019279795.1). Classification (NCBI taxonomy): domain Eukaryota; kingdom Metazoa; phylum Chordata; order Ceratodontiformes; family Protopteridae; genus Protopterus; species Protopterus annectens. Next base: position 96,471,868 of record NC_056740.1, read on the forward strand.
ATACTCTTTTTTTTTTTGCCTCCAGTTGTCATCCTAAATTTATTAGACATAATATTTCATATCTACAACTTTTGATGAGAGGGTATGATCTGAAAGTGTTAGCTGTGGTTTATAATAAGGCCATGGTATACTGATAGGTATAATTTTACATAGTGCCTGGGATTCATTAAACTAAAGTTTCTGTGCAGGAACAGTGTAGCTGCTATTGCATGGAATATGGCTGCCGAGCAATTCAGGAAACAGCTGATCTGACGTGCACGAGCCTGTCAACACTATTCCTGCATGGAAAGCCATGCAGAATGCTAATTACCTCATTTGCTGGTGAAAACCATGCAAATGAGGTGAATTAGCAATTCAGGAAGCAGGCAGGGATCCGTGCAGGAACAGTACTAGTTGCAGAAATGTGTTCAATTACTAACTAACACATTTCTGCAAATTGCAAAATGGAGGCATGACAGCTCAAATAAAAGCATGTATCATAAACGTTAGGCATGCCAATGGCCAAATATATGGCCATTGGCATGGGAAAGTATTTCATTTAATAAAAAAATCAAAGTATTTTTTTTTTGGCTGATCTCGGCCATTTAAGCATAGGGCAGCAGTGTGCAAAGAGGATCATGCCGAAAAAAAAATTTAAAAACTCAATTTTATGGGAAATCTACATTTTGCCATTATAGTCAATGGCATGCAGAATCAAAACATTATCAGGGAACACTGGTTGTATAGGGGAAAGGCTCCATGTCAGAGCAGTAACTATGGACTAAGGCGGTGGGGTATGCAAATGAGGGGAAATTTACTAAATCACAAAATATTCTAAGTCCACACACTGCACCTAACTGTGTAGGTGCTAGAACAGGATAGTGTAGGCAGGAGGAGCACATTGGAACTTCATTGCCCGGGTCTGTACTTAGCTAAGCACAGCTAAGCAAGAGGGTGTGTCTGAGGCTGTAAGGTTTTACACCATGAAATGAAGAGCATGTTCGCATTCAGGGAGAGCCATTTCTGCTAAAATGTATTTACCTTAGCTAAATGGGTGTGCGCGGCGCATACTGGGACTTAAAAAAAAAAATGGAATAACAGCACTGTTTACATTTAGGCAGCAGGTTTGTGCGCCATGCCCTGGGACTTAAAAGGGGGTGGAGATGAAAGGGGGAAAAGAAAAAAAAGGGAAATAGCAAAATACAGCCACTCAAATACAAGTAAAATAGCTCACAGATGGAATGTCTCAAAGTCAGCCAGTCACACAGGCAGCATCTGCAGCCCACCACTATAAACTATGCAAACACCTTCCAGTCTGTTTTTCCCACAAACTCTGCACCATAGGTATACACATACAGGGGAATTTTAACTGACAAAACTAGCAAAAAATGTTAGAGTCTGCTGTTGCTTTGATCTATCAGTATGTCCAAGAGGCCAAGGGCATTGAGGAGGATAATGCTGACAACCGACTCAGACCGAGGAGGACAAGAAGAGTTTTCAGACCCTGGGTAACCTACCAGGGGCTATATGATCTGGAGATAGTAGAGCATTACAGGTTGGACAGGGACATACTTCAGCAACTTGTTGAGCTGTGCTGGTCTGGCCTCAGACCCAGAACCAACAGAGGGGAACCCATCCCAGTGGATACCAAGGTATGTGTAGCCTTAAGAATACTAGCTACAGGTACTTTCCAAAGACCAACTGGGGCGATCATGGGGGTCTCACGGGCATCTGCGTCCAGGATACTCCACCAGTTCCTGCATGCCATGCGACCACATGCCGCTGAGCACATTTACTTCCCCAGCACCCATGAGGAGAAGACCAGCAATATGCATCTATTCCACTGTGTAGCAGAATACCTGGAGGTACTTGGTGCCATAGGCCGCACACACATCCACATCAAAGCACCACCCAGTAATCAGGGTAGGGTCTACCTAAACCACAAGCAGTTCCACTCCATCAGTTGCCAGGTTGTGTGCGATGCCCAGGGCATTATCATGAATGTGTGTGCTGGCAGCCCTGGAAGCTATCACAACTCCCACGTCTGGCATTCATCACAGCTGTACCAGGCATTTGGTAGGGACATCCCATATGGCTATCTGGTGGGGAATGCTGGCTACACACTGGAGCCGTGGCTGATGACACCCATCAGAAATGCACAAACACCCACTCAAGAACTCCATAATGAGGCACACACACAAACCAGCATCATTATAGAACGTGTGTTTGGGATGATCAAGTCACGGTCTGCTGCCTTGACATATCTGGTGGAGCCTTGCAGTACTCTCCAGCCATATGTGCACACATGATCATAGTATGTGCCATGCTACACAATATGATCCTGCAGAAACAACTGCAGCAGGAACAGTATGGGGAAGGGCCACACAGCCCCTGCCATTGCCAAGGTCCCCACAGACACAGAGGGACTCAGAAGAGGAAGTCCTGAGCTTGCTCCCGTAGGCAGATGGAGGCATGCCCAGTATGCCCAGGCCTTTGCAAAGAGGAAGTTCGTAGCACACACACTGACAATGTAAAGATGTAGGGACTGACACCTCTCTCTGACTCATACACATAGTAAAATGGATGACACACATATCACTTTACCTCTAACTTACCATGTATAGGGATTGTACTGTCTGCATCCAACATAGGCAGCCCTCAAGCACCATCCTCACAACTGCCGCAGGCACAAAGTAAGTCAGTCTTCTTAACAATAAAAGAATGGATTACTGTGTTTTGGTAGCATATCTATGGTAATGCTGCATGCATGCAAGGGAATGGGGTGGCCTACTGGGATAGCAGCAGACAACTAACAGCTATATGGGACACCAGGAAATGTCTGCACAATACTGGCTTCCCCACACTATGCAGTATCATTTAAGGTGACAAGTCCCACTGCAGTATATGTGGGGGGTGCAACTAAGGGGAGGGTCATAGGTCACATGCATGGAGGTCACTGTGGGGATCCCATACTTACCCCCAAACTCACATAGGAAGTCAGCCATAGAAAACCACAAATAAATATCTGTCAAAGGCACACAAATGGTGACAATGATGGAATCCTCACTAAAGACTTACACAGTGATATCACAGTAGGCCTTGCATTTGCAGTAAGACTCTGAAGGGTAAGAAGTCTGAAACTGAACTGTATGCCAGTATAATCTAACCTGTGGTCTCTACTGATATGCCTCTGTTCTCTAAGACAGGGCACAATACTATGCTAAATGGAACCAAAATGTAAAGCCAATATCAACACAGCCTGTGTTGACAGGTGTACCCCCCCACACCCATATTCACATAGAAATGCAGTAACATATAAGTTTGTAGAGTAATAGCAGCAGAGCACACATTGCCAGGGCTGTCCTAATCATCATGATAACTTGTTGCATGTCTGCAATATGCAGGGGGTCAATGAGCTATGCATATGGGTGGGGATTACTGTCAGGATGTGGCCAGCAACTTCTCATGGCTGTCATGTACTAGTGGCCTAGGTACAGTACTGTGGTAGACAGGGCCATGTTCCATGAAATGCAGTGCTATTTTATATGTCAGCTTCACCTACGGTGGGAGTTGTACACACTGTTCAGATGTCAATATCCATTACTTCTGGGAAGCTGGACAGGTCATATACAGGTGGCCACACATATGAACAGTACACAGGTTGGAGTAACCTACATAGTGCCTACCATAACTCACAACTTTACAGACCTTTTGCAGAATATACACAGGTATGCATCATATTTGTGGTGCTTTTATTTTGGAATAGGTTGTTTGGCAAATCGTTGGCAAACCACGAAAGTCTAAAGTCAGAAAACATTGATGGGTTGTAGTGTCTCAGACTTCATACCCTATAGAAAAATGCATGCTAATGCAAATTCTGTTATTGTATCACCGTTCCAGGTTTGTAAGGCCAAAAGTTACAATAGTCTGTATATTAAGACCTTTGTTACCCAGTTACTCATGGATTTGTCCAGATGTCTGGCTCACATAGGTAGAGAGGTATAGTGCCTAGTAGCACAGCAGTGCATTCTGTCACTTACTATTGTCACCCCAGGGGGTTCCACTGCCTGGCAGCCTGGGAACATATGAGTGACAGAACGCACTGCCTTGCTACAGATGGCCTGCATCTGTATCACATGGGCTACAGGCATCTGGCAAAGGCCCATGCCTCACCCATACTGCCTTTGTAGAGAATGACATGGGGTCCATACTACCAACAAAACACAGTCAACAAAATGCAAATGTAAAGCCATGCCACTAAATGCTAGTAGCATACCTCTCAACCTCATAGAGGAAGAAATCTGGACAAAGCCATACATAATGGTGGGATAAAGGCCCAACTATAGGGACACAGTTGAAATATTGCTTTCATAATGTTAGAAAGTTGATAGAATAACACAGAGGTTGTATAGTAGCATGGATGTCATGAAGGGTGTGAAGTCTGAAACTCTAATGTTCTGTGAGTATTCCCTGAGTGCAACCCTGAGTGATTTGCAACAAATGTGCTAGAAAACCACAATGTTAAGGGAAACTGACCAGATATATGAGGCATGAATCTGGATAATCTGTGAGAATCTGTACAGTTGACAGGTAGACAGGTATGGACATACCAGGATATGATCTCTCAGGTAAGAAGAATACCGCACAACCAGGAGATCTCCAGCCAGCATATCTCATGGGTGCTGGACCTTTTACACAGCTTCATCAGTCAATCGGCTATAGCTACACCTCCCAACTAACTGGATTGTGCAAGAATGTCTAGCCTTTATCTCATAATATAAGTCTGTGCATCATCCATCTTGTATTTTTCTGGTAAATAACTGTGATGATCCGATTATATCTGTTAGTAGGTAATGACACAATACAGTACAGTGTCAAACATTACATATGTCAGAAAATGTCTGCTAAAACAAACCCTGTAACTCAAGCAACTCATACATTGATAAGAGCAATAGTTACAGTACCCCCCATGTTTGACCCATTGTTTCCCAATATTAGCAGCCAATCTCCAGATATCTTGGACAAACAGGTTGCAAGGTATGACTGTAGCACACAACACTCTGGACTAGAGTACAACTATCCCTAGAATGGATTCCCACACTTACTAAAGAAGGTCATAGGGAGCATGCTCCTACATTTAGAAAAGTGAAGCCCATGTCTGAATCCACATTGGACTATAGATCTCTGTATTGTGCAAATGTCTTTGTATACACACAGCTATGTAAACCTGTCTCCACACACACCCATCAGACAGGATTATCCACAGCTAGCTGTTGGTGGCACATATGTGATATATCTGCATCTGCTGTGTGTGATACACACGTATACATATGGGCAACATATTACAATATGTCAAGCATACACACACATAAACATGGGGAAGAGAGGGACAGACAGTGATAGAGAGAGACACACAGGGAGACACACACAGAGTGAGTCATACACAGGGATACACTGAATGGCATAAAGTGATGTCCTGCTGCAGACAGTTGCATACCAGTTGTAACCACTGGCATGTGCCAGCATGAATATGAGATTCATTGTCTGATGGTACTGAGGTGGGGGTTGGAGTATCACATTACCTACCTTTGTGTGTGTGTCTCTGTAGGTCTCAGTATTATGATGCCTTACCCACCCAGTACACTTCCCATTGCCCTACTTTACAACATCTGCTAATGTCATTCACATTAGAAGTACCTTTGGACTGCCTTCAGTCCTGTAAGCTCTATAGTGTGTGTGTGATAACTCCATAACACTATCATACAAATAACTAGATAGGTAGGAGTTCTAATCACAGTCCCAGCAAATGTAACAGTGTGTGTGTGTGTGTGTGTGTGTGGGGGTAGGAATAGGTGTTTTAGTCTATTCCCACCCAGCACACCTCCCATGCCCTTCTTCACAAGATCTGCTGATGTCATTCACTGTAGAAGTACTGTTGAACTGGCCTTCACCCTATAAGCTCTGTGGTGTGTGCAATAACTGCATAACACTATAGTACAAATAGGTATTTAGGTAGGGGTCCTAATCCCAGCAAATGTAAAAGTGTGTGTGTGTGTGTGTCTGTAGGTTAAAGATTGTGAGTCTGTTCACACCCAGTACACCTCCCATTACTCTACTTCAGCAGTCCTACTGATGTCAGTCACCTTAGAAGTACCTTTGGGCAGCCTACAGCCCTATAAACTCTGTGGCACATGCAATAATTGCATAACACTGTAGTACAAATAACTAGTTAGGTAGGGATTCTAATTTCAGTCCTGACAAATGTAAAAATGTGTGTGTCTGTAGGTTAAAGATTTTGAGCCTGTTCACACCCAGTACACCTCCCATTGCACTACTTTAGCAGTCCTGCTGATGTCAGTCACCTTAGAAGTACCTTTGGGCAGCTTACAGCCCTATAAGCTCCGTGGTGTGTTAAATAACTGTGTAACACTATACTATGAATAACTGGTTAGGTAGGGGGTCTAATCTCAGGCCTGGCAAATGTTGAAGTGTTTGTGTGTGTGACTGTAGATTAAAGATTTTGGCCTGTTCACACCCAGTGCACTTGCTATTGCCCTACTTTAGCAGTCCTGCTGATGTCAGTCACCTTAGAAGTACCTTTGGGTAGCCTACAGCCCTGAAAGCTCTTTGGCATGTGCGGTAATTGCATACCACTATAGTACAAATAACTAGTTAGGCATGGGTTCTATTCTCAGTCCTGGCAAATGTATGTGTGAGTGTATTTATGTGTGTATGTGTAGGTTAAAGTATTTTGTGGCCTCCCTCACCCAGTACATCACCGGTTGCCATACTCTACAAGGGGCAGCGATGTTCCTCACCTTAGCAGTACCTTGGGACACATTTCACCCTATAAGCTCTGTGGCCCATGCAATAAATGCATAATGCTGTAGTAGCAGTAACTAGAAAGGTAGTGGTTCTAATCTCAGTCCTGGCAAGTGTGTGTGTGTGTGTGTGTGTGTGTGTGTGTGTGTGTGTGTGTGTGTGTGTGTGAGAACAGTATCCTGAATGGGTGGGGGTGTGTTTGTGTGAGAACCATATTCAATGGGGAATGGGTTTTGCAATTGTTTTCTGTTACCCACCCAGTACACATCCCAATGTCCACTGTAGAGGTAACTGTAGGCACTCTGCAGCCCTATAAGCAATGTGCCACATGCAATAACTATGTAACCGTATGGAATAAATGACAAGATATATACCTTTCCCCACTCAGGAATCATAGACAAACACACTCAGCTAGAAACTCAACCCCTATGTCACTAGGTGGCTTGCAAACTGGCTCACAGATAGACCCCACAGTGTGAAAGCAGTAGACTCCATGTCCGACTGCTGACCAGTCAAGAGTGGAGTCCCACAGAGTTTGTTCCTTGGTCCCCTCATGTTCAGGATCTATGCCACTGAAGTCCAGCCCAATACATAGGGACTCTGGCTGACAATGTTCACAGACAACTGCAAGGTGTACCTCCCCACATTATGTTGACATCCTGTAGAAAGGCCTCACTGAGACCTATGACTGGTGTAAAACCCCACCCCTCCTTTCTCTTATAACAGAGTTCTATAAATGTTATAAAAATTTTTATAAAAATCAGTAGTTACATACATAAAACTTCTTTATGTGTTCAAATAAAAAAACATTTACTTTAAATAAGTACTTCATGAACCAGATGTCACATTTGAATGTATGAACTAGAAACAAATTATTCTATCAAACTACCATTGCTAAGATTATTTTATATTTAATGTGAAATAATTTGTTTCTAGTTCACACATTCAAATGTGACATCTGGTTTGTGAAGTACTTATTTAAAGTAAATGTTTTTTATTTGAACACATAAGGAAGTCTTATGTATGTAACTATTGATTTTTATAACAATTTTTATAACATTTTTAGACAGAAAGGAGGGGTGGGGTTTTACTTGTTAAGCACCATGCGAATAACCATTGATGTTGTTGATTGCAATCATGTGACAGGAAAGAGGGGAATTTAAACCCCCATTTTTTTTATGGTTTTAATCTGAAGAAGTTGTTTTTTTAAAAGCAATGAAAAGCATTTCTGGAGCTTAATAAAATTGTTTTCTTTGAACCCATTTGGATATTTCTCTTTTTTTGGGTGACTGTTTTGAACTGCTTCAGTATTTGTGGTTATGTGAGTGAAAGTAGTTTGAGGACCTTCTTACCCAGTACACCTACCATTGCCATACTTTACAAGGGCTGGTGATGTTATTCACTATATAGGTGTCTTGGGATACTCTTCATCCTATAAGCTCTGTGGTGCATGCAGTAACTGCATATAACACTATAGTACCAGTGACTTCAGAGGTAGGGGCACTAATCTGAGTCCTGGCAAATGTGTGTTTGTAAGTGTTTGTGTGTATATTTGTAGGATACATCATTTTGAAGCCTCGCTCTCCTAGTACACTGCCCATTGCCATACTTTACAAGGGCTGGTGATGTTGTTCACCTTAGAAGAACTGTGGGACACTCTTAACACTATAAGCTACATGGCATGTGCAATAAATGCATAACACTGTATTAGCAATAACTACATAGGTAGGGATTCTAATCTCAGTCCTGGCAAATGTGTGTGTGTGTGTGTGTGTGTGTGTGTGTGTGTGTGTGTGTGTGTGTGTGTGTGTGTGTGTGTGTGTGTGTGTGCGAGAGCTGTATCCTGTGTATGTGTCTGAGTGGGATCTATATCCATTGGGGGGTGGGTTTTACATTTTTAGGCCATGGTACTCCCAGTACATGTCCCAAGGTCCACTTTACAAGGCCCACTGTCTTCATCAACCATACAGGTATCTGTTGACACTCTTCAGACCAATAAGCCCTGTGCTGCATGCAGGAACTATGTAACAGTATGGACTGACTAACAAGATAGGTAGGGCTGATAATCTCAGTCCTGGCCAATGTGTGTATGAGTGAATTTGTGTGTGTACGCATGTATAACTGTAGGTTTGAGTATTTGGGGTCCATTCTCACCCAGTAAATTACCCATTGTCATACTTTAACAGGCCTGGTGATGTTCACCTTGGAATTACCTTGCGGCTGTTTCCACCCTGTAAGCTTTGTGGCACATGTGATAACACTAATAGCAGTAACTAGATAGGTAGGTGTTCTAATTCTAATGTGTGTGTCCATGTGTGTGTGTGTGTGTGTGTATAAGAACAGTATCCTGTGTGTATGTTTGAGTAAGAACTATATCCATTAGGTGGCAGTGGTTTACAATTTTAGGCCATGGTACTCCCAGTACACATCCCGAGGTCCACTTTACAAAGGCCGGTGCTACTGTTCACATCCGCCTTAGAGGTATTTGTGGACACTCTTCAGCCCTATAAACCCTGTGCTGCATGCACAGCTATCTAACAGTATGGAATGGATAACATGTTAACCAGGGCTGCTAATGTCAGTACTGGTAATTGTGTGTGCATTGGTGTGTATAGCAGTGTTTGTGAGTGTGTAGACTTATAGGTGACTAACTCTAATGAGTCCTTCCACACCCAGTACACCCCCCCATTGCCATACCTCGCAAGGGCACGTGATGTTTTTCACTTTACAGGTACCTTGGAACAGTCATCACACTATTAGCTCTGTGCCACCTGCGATAACCACATAACACTGGAGTACCACTAACTAGATGGGTAGGGGTTGCAAACCCAACACTGGCAACTGTGATTGTGTGTGTGTGTGTGTGTGTGTGTGTGTGTGTGTGTGTGTGTGTGTGTGTGTGTGTGAGTGACTGTTTGTGTAAGAACAGTATTCTCCATGTGCTTGGGCAATACAATATCTGCTGGGGGTGTGGGTTTTACCAATCTGATGTGTGTTTCACCCACTACACCTAGCATTGTCCACTTTACAAGGGCTGATAAGGTCAATCACCATACACTTACGTGTATACACCCTTCAGCCCTATAAGCTCTGTAGCACATGCAATAACTGTTACACAGACCTGGTAAATCTGTACATATACAGCTGTACCTCTGCTCTGACATGGTCAATGTGTTTTCACTCTGCCATACTCCACGTTGGTAATGTCTGCAAGGCCGCAGCCTGCAGACACACAGACACCTGGCACACAAACTGAATACAGCATGTCAGACTATATTCAGTCAGCAGTACTATCACCAATAATGCATCATGGCTAATGTATATTCACTTTTATGTGTACCTATAACAAATGTAGGCAGACAGCACCTTACACAGCATTACATAGCTACAGTGTACTATATTCACCCTGTGCATCAAACCCATATTAGCATGTCCCTGCATTGATGGTATGGATGACAGGGATGTGTCAAAGGTATCATCATATGCACAGGGTGTCGTGTGGGTTTGCCAGAGGCCTAGACTGGGCCATACGGTTGACATCATGTGTGTGCATTTGGAGGGGTATTCTATAAATAGGCTGTGTAGAGGTGCTGTGTGTGTGTGTCTGGAGGTGACCTGCTTGTGATACAGATGTGTATGTGTATGTATGCACACAGTCACACCATGTGGCTGCCCTACACAGTGGTATGTTGGACAGCTGTGGACCTTAACATGGAAGGGTTTACAGTTCACCATCTCCGGCCATGGACATGGGAACTGGTCCTGCCAGGGGTCTCACTGGTACCACAAGGCTCAAGGCCAGATGCAGTACTGCTTCCTGATGGTAACTGCTGTCTGCTGGATCCGTGTTCCTGATGGGAATAGCCAGGACCACGTGTCCCTGGACTGCTAAGTTGTGGTGTGGACAGCACCCCCCCCCCTTCAGTAGTGCTGGTACTGCCACTACAGGAGTGTGAAGGTGTATGGCCCCATAGACTCTCAGCTGATGTTGGTGCTGACCTACATCTGTGTGGCTGATGCCCATCTCCCACAACATGCTCTAGCACAGACATGCTACGGTCGAAGATTTCCAAGGTCTCACCCCACCATCTATTCATGACCTCAGTATTTTGACATGTGGCCTCAACAAGGTCATGTATGTTGCCATGTAAGCTAGGAAGGGTTGCATCCAAGACCCTGAGTATTTGTCTGGTGTTGCATTTACTATGTGCCTGTGCATCCATGACAGCACAAAACATGCGGCTGGTGGCACCTGCTGTGGCACTTGTGACAGCAGCTTGACAGGCAGCAGTCCTCATTCGAGCACCACTGTCCATCCACCTGTGTGGGACCTCACCTGCACTCTGGCAATGTCTAGTGGCTACACTTACACTTGCCATAGTCACCACACTAGCCTGTTCCATGCCACCACCTGCCAACTGTCCATTATCTGTGGCTGCTGGGGATGGGGTATGTGTAGGCATTGTGACTGTGTGTGGGGACATTGTGGATGACTGTGGGATGCCAACCGATGGCACAGGTTCAGCCCCTGACAACCCCACCTGTGCCCCACTATGACCACCGTCATTATCAGAGTCTGCAGAGACACTGACATCAGATTCTGAGTGGGAGGAACCACGACCACCATGTCCACCTGAGAGGGGAAGACAACATATGTAAATTAATACCTGCACTATAAGGTTTACTGGTACACACACACATGCGCGCACACACACACACACACACACACACACACACACACACACACACACACACACACACACACACACATACAGGTGAGGTGGCACAAAGGCATTACACAGACCTCACAATAGCCAACTGGTGACATTCATGACACAGTCAGACCACAACATACACACTTTGGACAGGCCGTCAACATCATGCAGTGCAGCCCTTTCCACTTAATGTGACTACTAATGTACACCTCTGGGATACATGAGTAGTGTTAGTAGGTGATGGGCCTCCACCTAGCACACACTGCAGCCATGTACACATTATTGCTGCTCACCTGTATAGCACAGTGGCAACTCCTACAGAACATACCTCTCACCTGTACAGAGTTTCGCTGAATGTCTAGATGTGTGGCTGATATTTTTGGTCTGTTCCTCATAAATTCTGTGTTTGTCTGACACATTACAGGGATGTTCTGAGGATTGGCATCACTGATTAATGACATAATCTGAGTTTCACACTTCAAAACCTGCATGTTAAAACAAAACTGGTTACTCTAACAACCTTTTAAGCTTACAGTGGATATAATAAGTGTACACACCCCTGTTAACATGCCAGGTTTTTCTGATATATAACATGAGGCCACATAAATCATGTCATAATGTTTCCCACCTTTAATGTGACCTATAACCTGTGCAATCCAATTGAAGAACAAACTCATCGGTTAGGGGTAACATAGAAAATGAAATACATACAATAGGCTGGTTGCATGAGTGTGCACACCCTTAAACTGATACTTTGTTAAAGCACATTTTGATTTAATTAAAGCAGTCAGTCCTCTTGTGGAGGTATTTATCAACATGGCACATCTCAACTTAGCAATATTTGCACACTCTCCCTTGCAGAAGCCCTCCAACTGTGTCAGATTGCGAGGGCATCTCTTATGTACAGCCCTCTTTAGGGCACCCGACAGATTTTTGATTGGATGTAGGTATGGACTCTGGCTGGGCTATTTCAAAACATTGATTGTCTTCTGGTGAAGCCATTCTTTTTCTGATTTAGCTGTATGGTTTGGGTCATTATCATGTGGAAAGGTAACATTCCTCTTCATCTACAGCTTTCTAGCAGACAATTGAAGATTTGGGGAAAAAAGGGACTGGTATTTGGAAGTGTTCATAATCCCCTGCACCTTGTCTAAAGGCCCACTTCCAACTTATGAACAGAAACCCCAAAGCAGGCCACTGCCATCAGCATGCTTCACTGTGGGGATGGTGTTCTTTGGAGATGCACATTGCTGTTACTGCGCCAAACAAACCTTTTGGAATTGTGGTCAAACAGTGTGACCTTGGTGTCATTACACCATAACACATTTTCCCACATGCTTTTGAGAGACATGATGTATTGTTCTTGAGAATTTAGTCAGACCTGCATGTTGTTCTGTGTGAGAAAAGGCTTCCATCTTCCAACCCTACCCCATAGGCCAGACATGCGCAGAATACAGGAGAGTGTTGTCACATGTAGTACACAACCAGTACCTGCCAGAAATTCCTGCAACTCCTTTAGTGTTGCTGTAGGTCTCCTGGCAGCCTCCCTGACCAGTTTGGGTCTTGTCTTTCAACACATTTGGAGTGATGTTCACTTCTTTGCAATTTCACTTATCCCCATTTGTTTACCACCTCTTGATGACTGTCGTAACTGTGTTCCATGGTATATGCAATGCTGTGGAAATGTTTTTGTACCCTTCTCCGGACTGGTACCTTTCAACAATGACATCCCTTTGATGCTTTGCAAGCTCTATTCAAATCATGGCTGTTGCTGTAGCAGACAACTGGGTAAATCTCAAGAAAATCCTACTAGGACAGCTGACCGTTATTTGGTGTTAATCAAAGAGTCTCTGTAATTGATGGCAGGTGTGTACCCAAGAAGACGTAATGATGTAATTATATCAAAAGCTGATTCAACACAGTGTTAGCTTCAGCCTGTGCACACTTATGAATCTAGCTTATTGTATGTTTTTTATTTGTCATAATTGTTCCCCTAGCAGATCTGTTTGTTTTACAATTGAATTGTACAGGTTATAGGTCACATTAAAGGTTGGAAGAGTTTGGAAATCTTTTATAGCGATCTCATTTTTGTATATCACAAATACCTGACATTTTAACAGGGGTGTGTACACCTTTTATATGCACTGTATAAGACCAATTTAAAAATATGTCCTAGTTGTGACCCATTGTCCCCCCATTTTACAGCCTTTGCCCAAATTTCTTCCACTAACAGGTTGAGAGTTATGGTTCTGAGATATGAGTGCACTACATGTTATGTGTGTGTGTGTATGTATATATATATATATATATATATATATATATATATATATATATATATACATATGATTGAAAAAGCATCAGAAATTCCTACAGCTCAAATGGTGTAGTGGTACGTTGCTCTGACAATAGTGTACAGGGTCCTGGGTTCGAGACTTGGCAGCATTGATTATTTTGTTGCTACGCAGAGCAGTGGGTGATGGAGACAGAGTGATTAAAGCAGTTTTAAGTGGCTTTAAGTGGGTTTGCGCGTCGCTAAGCGAAGCCAAAATATGGTTAACCGTACAGATGCTTAATCCTTTTGGCTTCACTTAGCATCGCACAAACTCACTTACTTCCACTTACACCCGAACTAATTTGTTTAAAAGAAAATAAAAAGGGGTCATAGGAAAGTGGTGAGAAAGGGGCATGTAGAGGGAAAAACAATATTAAGGGTAGCTAGGGGTGTGCAGGATGGGTGCAGGGAAGGTCCATAGCTGTCCACTTGTAATATAGCAACAGTTGTGCATTTGTACAGAATTTGGAGTTGAATTTGGACACTCAGACCCCAGAAAGAAGGGTGAGGACAACAGAAATGTGTTCTCAAGCCAATTGGACTGGATTACATGTGTCCAGTGGACACCTGTGCAAAATGGACAGCTATTTTATTGACATTGTTGCATTAAAGTTTGTATGTGAATTCTGTGCTCTGTTCATGGTGGTACATTGAACTGTCTGTTTTTAATGAGGTGCCCACCCATGGGCAGTCACCACTGCTCCTTCATGCCCCTGAAAGTGCCTGTGTTGGAGGCTGGACAGGAGGGCTGGCCTGTCCCTTGAGGTGCACCAGGCAGCCCTCAATCTGGCACAGCTGCCCACCCAACTCTGCTTGGATTGCGTTGCACACCAAACTCTGGATTTGACTGCGGGTGACAGGCTCCTGTTCACTCCTGCTCTCGGGGTGGACAGGCCCCATCCCCTGCAGAAGTCTCACCTGAAGGTGGTGCAGGGCCAGCAGACAAAGTCCTGGCTTGGGTCTTAGACGTGCTGGGGCTCGGTGCCATGGCCAGATGAGGCAGGACAGGCAGATCCTCTGAGATCTGCCTTCCCAAACATGCTATGGGTGTTCCAATTAACCCCATAAAACAGATTTGGAACAGTTGCATAGGAAAACAAACACATGCATAAATGGAGCAACAGTATGCATTGTAACAGCACGCCAGTAACATTGATGGCAACAGGCCACCAACAATGGTATTTGAACAAGGTATGTTAACATGCAAACAATCAAATACATGAACAATAATAGAACACAAGTCCCAACATTAGATTTGGAGTAAAACATACCCATAGTATATGAATTATTGTATTGATCCAGATGGAGGGGAGACAAAAGGTCCAGTAACAACTGTTTATGCTTCTATTTTCCACAACAGTACTGCTCAATACTCTATGGGTCTTCCCTCACTTACATCTGTCTATGGCCCATAACTTCTGTAGCACAAGCATACCTATTAAACTGTCAGCCTGGAATGGTACGAAGCAAACTGTGACAACTATGGGTACATGACTAGAGGGGACTCATTACATGTCAGGGTTACATATCTGACACAGGAGGGGTACCCTGAAGTGCTGTTATGTGAGTGTGTTACTGGCATACTTCAACTAGTTTCCTGTGTCCAGGGTTACTGGCAGCAGTGAACACTAGCTGTGATAGCTTAACACTTGAGAGACATGTATCAGGAAGAGTGCATGTTGTATGTACCTATCCTGCTGTCATTTGCAAGCAGTTGAACAGCTGTACACAGATTATTAGTATACCCTTCATACAGTTACTACCAACATTTCCTTACCTGTACAACCTGTGGAGAAAATATCTGTTAACACTACCTGACTGTTTTTACATTTATTCCTGATTCCTTGTGTGTAGGTATGTACACATCTTAGTATCACTCTGTGGATTTAAACAGTGTCTGAGTGTGAAAAATTAGCAATTAAGTTCTTTCTCATCACACTGAGCTAGTGGGGAACTGCTGTTTCTTGCTTCACTGGTTTCTGCCTAATAGTCTCTTGGTTAGACAGTCTGAACTTGTACTCCTGTGATGCATGCATGACAGATAATTATTGTACTGTGCATTAATCCTTTGGATTACTACAATCTGGAAAGCAAAGGTTAACACAAGGCAATGCTGGATGGAACACACTTTAAAACTTTACACATTACTATTCAGGGTTCACAGCTTAGTGCAGTATATATTTCACATTTCAGTTCTATCTTGTTTTACAGCTCCACCATCTACAGTTTTTCTTAACAGCTTGTTCACAGAAGAACCTCAGTTAATGTATGCTGTCACAGCCATATTTTCTGTGAAGAACCTGCATACATTCTATATGTCTACAACAACATACCAGAATAAATACAACAGTTTTTGTAGGGATCTTTATTGCACATCAGTATTAGTAGGTCAAACTTTTTTATTTTTTCAGTTCACACAGTAGCATTATACCTACTAGCAGTAAGCAATGTACTCCTTAGCTATTTGAAC
Source organism: Protopterus annectens (assembly GCF_019279795.1). Lineage (NCBI taxonomy): Eukaryota > Metazoa > Chordata > Ceratodontiformes > Protopteridae > Protopterus > Protopterus annectens. The sequence goes on from NC_056740.1 coordinate 96,488,186, forward strand.
AATATACTGCAAAACAGATTTGTACTCACCAGCTTGTCAGCGCAGCCTCAGCAGTCTGTTGGCATGGACTTCTACTTTCATAGCCCTCTCTGCTGCAGGTGTAGGGGAGAAAAACAAACATTATGCATACCTGTCTATCACATTCGCAGGCTAGTATTTGTTACAAACTACCTGATAGTGAAACCTACTACTGGAGCATTCCATGCCCATGCATCTTGGATCCACTGGGCCAACAGTGACCCCTTCCTCATTTTTAGGTCAGCATAGTGGTGCCGTACCTGCTCATCAGTCCAAGGGATGCACTGGTGAGATCACATACGAGATGGTCCCAGGCCTGCACTTTGTATTGTGAGCCCTAGTACTGGCCCTGCAGCAGTCTCTCATCATGGTTTTCTACAAGAAGTCCAGCCATGACCCTGGACTCCTGAATGCTCCAGTGCTATGCCCGAAAGCATGCTCCCTCTCCCATGTCAGAGATGTTCCTGTAGAGATCAAACTAAACAGGTTATGGCCGTATTCCCCCCTGCATGGTTTAAATAAGGCCATATTCCCACCCTTTGCCACCATTGGACCATTTCAAAAATGCAGAGCACAGCTTAGCAGCTCACAAATCCACTAAGCTAAGTTGAACAGTGCTTAAAAGGGTACTTGCTGAGCACTGCTTAACAGTGCGTAAATCTGCTTAGCTGAGCTACCTGCTGAGCATTGCTGACCATTGCTCACTTTTCATTTTGAAAAACTATCAGAACAAATGTAAAATAAAATAAAAAAAATAAATAAAATAATGACTTCATTTAGTAGGTGTATATTATTTACTTTACATGACATCCCTCTATGTGCTTTCATTACATAAGCAAGGGGTGTGACTATACTGTATGGGACACTTGCGTATACATGGATGATTTCACATGTTATATGCACTCACACTTCCATTTTACACCAGCTACACTACCCTGGTTGACAAAAAACAGTTACTACATAATTTATGTTGAAAAAATAATTTTAACACTGCTTTCCCATATAAAAATGACTTGCCTGTCTTAGTAGTCGAACCGTGAATGCCTGCATGCAAAGTCAAGACTCTAATCACTACATTTTCTCGGTTTGGGAATTTTAGCTGTATATTTTTATTTATCTCCTATGGGATGTTTAAGCAATGCTAAGCAGAGGACCGTAATGCACACACCTGCTAAGCTACACGTAAACATTTCTTATCATGGAAAAAAAAAATATTATATTATTATTATATTATTATGTTATATAGTGAATATTATGGTTTTCTGACAAGTTATTGAGGACTGCAATCAGGAAATAATGTCATACATTTGACTTTCAGACTTCTATCCTTTGGAAATTCAGGTTAATGCATAACCGTTTTTCTATCGATTTTCTAAGTTTGTGACGGTAATATTTATGAAGTGCCCCTGTTTTTACTGCTTTGTTCCCCATTATTTGTGCCTGTGTCCACCTGGACTGCAGTCAGGAAATAATGGCATACATTTGTCTTTCAACTTCTATCCTTTGGAAATTCATGCTAATGCATAACCTGCTTGCTATCAACTTTCTAAGTTTGTGAGAGCAATCTTTACACAGTGTCCCTATTTTTAGGGCTTTGTCCCCCCATAATTTGCGTCTTTGTTCAGATGGACTGCAGTCAGGAAATAATGGCATACATTTGAATTTCAGACTTCTATCCTTCGGAAATTCATGCTAATGCACAACCTGTTTGCTATCAACTTTCTAAGTTTGTGAGAGCTATCTTTACGAAGTGTCCCTATTTTTAGGGCTTTGTCCCCCCACTATTTGTGCCTTTGTCCACATTTCTTGCTTTAGTAGGTTATGAGGTGTCATACGACACTTTTACATTGTAGGGGGTGTGTCACAGAACCTGTCACACACACCATGCATTGCTTTCTTGCTCTCGTATGTATTTCAGTGTCTGCAGACACTGAAATATCCATTTATTTCATTTCAGTGTCCATGGACACTGAATACTGGCATAATATTAGAGCACCTCTGTAATATTATGCCGCATCAAGTTTAGAAAGTGCAGTATGGCATTTTTCTGAGTGCAGGAGGTATGTTAACTGTGCGAGCAGTGCTAGAAGACGGCCCCTGCACTCGTTCACTGTTCATGTCCATGCAGCCCTTGTCAGTAGCACGCCTTCATGAATATGCAAGGTGTGCTGCTGTTAAGGCTGTATGGACATGGACATGGTTCACTTCATGCAGGAATAGCACTATTCCTGCATGGAGTTTATTGAATCCCAGGGAAAGTCTAGTTGTTTAATAGCTAGAGTGCTGAGGACTTAAATTTCAGTTTATTTTCTGTGACTATGAGAGCTAGATCATGGACAAATAGGACCCTAGACAGAATAATGGATCAGGGCCCCCTACAGCCATTTCAGTGTCCTATTACTTGGCTATTTTTCCATAGTTACAATAAACACTGTTCAAATCTCTCAGCGTGCATACTGTTTTCTGCTTTACTTCTATGATGATTACAAATATTTCAATTTAATTTAAAACTTTTATTTTAAATTTTATAGCTCAAACACTGATCACAGCTCTCAACCTCTCAGCACAAAAAAATCTGGACAAAGCCAAAAATAATGGGGGGTGGGACAAAGCCCCAAAAATAGGTACAAATTTTAACTATTGTATCAACTTAGAAAGTTGCTAGAATAAAAGGTTTTATGTTACCTTGCATTTTTCTGAAGGATATGAAGTCTGAAACTCAATGTCTGTCATTATTTATTGAATTCAGTCCTCACTGATTTGCCTCAAAAATACAGAAAATCAAATATTTTATGAGGAACAGACCAAAAATATGAGGGAAATATTTGGACATTCTACAAAAATCTGGACAATTGAGAGGTATGAGTCACTGATATACATTTACTAAACAAAGCAATACAGTCTCACAGTTAAAACAGACTTAGCATTAAAACCTCTCGGCCCTCAAAACACACATTCATTGAAATGGCATTGAAACCCATACTCAAAGAAAATGCATCTGGTCAGTTGTGGATAAAGTTTACTTTTGGGTTGTTTTCAAATCATAGGTCCCTTGCACACATTTTTATGACCATGCAAACATGCATGAACTCTTTGATTCACCTTCTTGATTGTATTAAATTAGATTCCTTGTATAATACAGCACCACTTGTTAGAGTGTGTTTTAAATTTGTAGTTTTGAACATTTTTCCAGTAAGCAATAAAGCAAAATGTATGAACCAGTAATAATGACAAAACTGCTCCATTCAGAATGCTCAACCATAAATGGCCCCTCAAACTTCTGTCATTACAATCCACCAAGGTCAGTCAATATGCACAATCTCTGCAGAAGTAAGTCATCTGAATAATTCCACATTAAAGAGATCTGTAACTAATGAAGAGGTTGCTGCTAGCAAGCAACTATATATTTCAGTGTTTTATCTACAAATTCAGTGCCTGCTGCCACTGAAGAATAATTTGCCTATGTTACATAAAGAAAAAAGGTAAGCTGGTAATATTGCAATAGGGAATGGATGGCAAACTGTTAACAGGTTTATAGTTATTAGGCATCTCATCCAAAAGAGGACATACTCAGAAATGCAGCACCCCATCCCACCCTTGAAGAAACACAGTATCAGCAATCCATCTATATGCTGTGACAGTAGAACCCACAGCCTTCTGCATCAACAGTAAGCATGCTACCTGTTGCGCTACTAATATACTTCAATTTTATAGAACAACAGTGATACCATTTGCATAATAAAACAGCAGCAGTAAACGTCTTTTCTGTTGAATGTCACAGTTCCTTGAAAATGCACCTGAAACTCAATTCTTTGAAAAATGCACCTGAAACAATTCCTTGAAAAATGTACCAGAAACAATTCCTTGAAAATAAGCCCAAAAAAATTCTTTAGCAGCTTGGTAGTTGGGGTACAGGATTCAGGCTCTTGTTTCTTGTAATTAAGGTACAGGGTTTGAGCCTGAGCAAATTACTAATCACCTGCAACCCCTAACTAGGGCACATAACTCTCAACTGTACAGATTTTTTCAGAATGTCCAGATATTTGCCCTATGTTTTTGGTTTATTTCGCATAAAATTGTGGTTTTCTGGCAAACTATTGGTAAATCATTGAGGGCTAAAGTCAGAAAATTATGACAGGCATTTGAGTTTCAGACTTTATACCATTCAGAAAAAGCATGCTAATGTAAAACCTGCTATTCTATCAGTTTTCTAAGTTTGTTAAGAGCAATATTTAAAAAGTGCCCCTATTTTTGGTCCTTTGTCCTCCCATTATTGATGGCCTTGTCCAGATTTTTTGTTGTAAGAGGTTGAGAGGTATGCTAGGGCATCACACAGACACACACACACACACACACACACACACACACACACACACACACACACACACACACACACACACACACACACACACACAGCCACACCAGTAAACTACTACCTCATACTTGTCCATTGAAGCAGGAATGTCTTTTAGTCAAATTCCACATGTGTGAAATGGAAGATGTAAACAAACAATAGGTCTGTGTGATGGTACATGCACAGATGTTGTGAGTGGATGTAGAGGGTGTTCTTAAAGAACAACTCCCTTCCCTTAAAAAACACATGTCATTTTTTTTTAATTGCAAAAAAAATAATGTAACAGTCCCCAGCAGCCTCCTCCCAGCCAGTGGGCCCTTGGTGACTGCCTTGGTTATCTAGTGCTAGATCCATCCCTGGTTGCTGTAAATTAGGCACATTTGCATCCAGCTGATCACTGTGCAGCTGCAGTTGGCAGTGCCCTGTACAGATGTAAATGTTTGGACAGTAAAATTTACCTATACAACAAGTATTAGGACTGTAACCTGTATCTTAGTGAGGCATTGCATGGAGTTAAGCTAAGAGCAGCTTACTTGCATATCTAGCAGCACTAATAGTATATCTTAGCACTAATTAACTCTAGTCCCTAACCGTAGTGTTCACCGTAGTAGACCCCTGTATAACCCAGTCCTCAAAATCATAATAGCCTCCCTAACACAGGTGTGGACAACATGGATATACATTTTCCAAATGTCTCTAGCCAGCTTGCTAGATATTGACATCCTGAGATAATATAAGCAAAATTTTCTTGTTTACAGACAACCTTTTAATCCTTAAAAAATTAACACAGTTTGCAAGAGATGTACATATACAATTTTGTAAGAGGTAAAAAATCTTGCTTACAAGCAAGGTTGTCAAGCACACACAAACTACATCCACCACACATTGTGTCCACCACATACATAAACCAATTTATACTGAGGCACTAAAAAGCAATTTTCCCAAACCTCAAAGACATAAACAGCAACACCTATCTTGGTAATCTCTAAATGATACACCAAAAGTGACACCACACACCACATGTATACCTACACCCAGCTGACCCCATGAACAAAGCCCATAAGGCAAGTAAACACTTTACCCAGGACTTTTATCATAGGGTGATCTGTTGTACAATATACTGTTGTCCCACTCACCAGACTGGACAAGGAGAAGATAATGGTTAGTTGCTTCTCTGGAACCAGGATCTGCTAGGTTATGCATGCATTCAATTCAATGCACCACAGGTACCAGTATGATTCTATCATAGTCCATGTGAATGTAAATGACCTGAGACATACCTCACTTGACTATATGAAGAGAGAGACATTATGGATCTCTCTCAATATGTGTCTCAGACAGATATATACGTCGCATTAAGCAGCATTCTATCTTCACCAAGGATGATGTCACAGTATGAACAAAAAATGATTGACTTTATCAATTGTTTTAGTTTCTGGGGTCATTCCAGGGGATTCAGTATTTGTCAGCAGAGAATACATGGTTAACAGACCGCATTGCTTGCCAAGGATGGTCTACATTTGTCCCCCTAGAGCTTCCAGATATTGGCTAAAACTTTATCCACTCCCCTTAGAGCCTTTTTGCCTTTTTTAGGCAGTGCAAAATTGACAAAACTACCAACTTAGCATATGAAACCCAAAACAAGCTAAAGGTGTTACTGCTTAGTGCTAGGAGCCTTAACAAGAAATTCCGCACCCTACAAACTGTCCTCACTGTGGAGGATATAAACATCTGTGCTATTACCAAGACATGGTTTAAAGCCACAGAAAGTACTTCAGCAGTGCAAAGCTTCAGTACCTTCCACACATTTAGATCAGCTGCACAGACAGGGACTAAAGGTGGAGATGTCTCTCTCAATATTAGCACCAAATATACCTCTAGGTTGGTTAAACAGGATGATGCACTGAAGTTCATCTATGTCCAAATCACCACAGATAAAGTCCCTTGCCATATCCTAGTAATCTATAGTTTACTGTCTATCCCCCAAGAAGCTAAACACCATATTCATGGGAGACTACATCTTATTAAGTGACACTTTGTCAAAATTCAGTGCCCCTCCAAACCCTGAGTTCACAGCATCCTATGTGGAATTATTCACAGAGACCTTGTACAACCATGTAAATGGCTGCATAGAGGCTGCTGTACCTACCAGAAGTAATTCCAAAACAAACTTCAAAAACAAACCACAGTGGTGGAATCCTAACCTTAACAGGGTATATAACAAAAGGCAAAGATGTCATGGCCAAATTCAGCAAGAGCAAGTTTCATAATGGCAAAAGCTCAAGTAGGCATAAATCCCTACATAACTCACTGGATTGCAAGCTTGTTTAGATTAAGATCCAAGATGTCAGGATTGGTAATACCACTGCCAAGAGACTGGTCACCAGTAGGGTACCTCAGGATTCAGTGCTGGGCCTGCTCCTGTTTGGCATCTAATTCTTGGAGGGAAAGGCTAATGTCAAGGGCCTCTGGCTCACCAAGTTTGCATCATCATCCTCATGAACCCCCTTTTTTCCATTTTATTCTAATGGGATTGTGGTGTCATGTTAACTATTGCCATCTCTCTTGATTCTTTGACACTCATGCATTCCTGTCACAGATCTTCTCTCACACAACCCAATCACCTCTTTGTTGGATGGCTTTGCTTCCTCTCACCCTCTTCCTGTCTGTCCCAAATCCTCTTCACCAAATTGTCATCTGCTTTTTTGCACATGTACCAGAACAACCGTAATCTGTTGTCTTTGAGCTTTTCTGCAATTGGAACTAATTTGGCTTCTGCTCTTATGTCCTCATTTCTTTGTCTGTCCCACAGTGTGCATTCTACCACCTTTCTTAGGCACTTCATTTCCATCACCTCTAGGTTTCTCATCTGCTCTGCCTTTACTGCCCAGGTTTCTGTACCATACAGCAGTTCTGGTTGCACCACAGTTTTGTCCACATTTCTTTACAGCTTCTTGGGCATTTTCATATACTACACCTGACACTCTATGCCAGTTGCCTGCAATCCCTCGATTCTAGCTTTGACCTCTTCATTTAGAATTCCCATCTCCTCAACCACCTGTCCCAGATACTTAAAGGTATTTACCTGTTCCACTATCTTCCCATCTATCTCAGTTATCAGCTTCTTCTGATTTCCTCAATTTGCTTCCATTATCTGTACTTAGTTTCATCCCATATGCCTTCAGTTTTGCATTCTATTCCCCTATCCTTTGCTGAAGTTCTTGCTCAGAGTCTGCTTGTAATGCCACATCATCTGCATAAAGCAACTTTGTTGATCTGTCCCCTCCAACCTGCCTGTTAATGTAGCCCATCACCAGTATTAACAGCAGTGGGCTCAAAGCTGAACCCTGGTGCATACCCACTCCCACTGGCTATCCCTCTGTGAGACTAAACACTGCTCAGTCTCAAGTCATTGGGTCCTTGTACATAGCCTGCACTAATTCTATCAATGTTTCTGGGACTTCGAACCACTGCAGTACTGCCCAAATCAGTTTTCTTGGGACATTGTTGTATGGTTTTTCCAAGTCTAGGAATGCTCATTTGGACTCTTTCCTCATCTGTATCTTCTTCTTAGCTATTGGTTTCACTGCAAAAATTGTGTCAGTTGTTCTGCATCCTGATCTGAATCAGAACTGCTCATCTCCCATATTACTTTCTACTACTCTGCATATCCATTTATTAATCACCCTCTGCAGAACTTCCATGCAATGTGACAGGAGTTTGATACCTCTGTGCTGCCCACAGTTGTGGATGTCTCCTTTGATCTTGTATGCTGGTTTGAGTATGCTTATTCTCTAGTCGTCTGGGATATGCCTTTCTGTCCACACTGCTATGAATAGCCTCAGGAGTCATTTCTGCCCAACACGCCCAGCATCTTTATTATATCTGCTGTAACCTCATCTGAGCCTGCTGCTTACCTAACTTCATTTTCCTTTGTGCTATTCTTACTTTTTGTAGAGTGGGGTACTCTTCTTCACTCTCTTCGTAGGCTGTGTCTGGGGCAGTACAGCTTCTGTGGGGGTTTCTTCATTCAGAAGCTGCTGGATGTACTTCTTCCATCTGCTATCAATGTCCTGTGGACTGGTGAGAAGGTTGTTGGTGGCGTCCCTTACGAAGGGTGTCTGACTGTCTTCTTTATCTTTTGGTCTTTGTCTTGCAACCTGATAGATTTTCTTTGTACCACTTAATGAGTCACTTTCCAGAAGCTGGTAGAGTGCCTACGATGCCCTGTTCTTTGCTGTTGCAACTCCTTTATTAGCTTTTGTGTTAGCCAACCAGAATTCTTTCCTAGCCTGGTTCATCTTTTCTATCTCACATTTCTTCTTGCTCTCTATCCTTTTTTTGATAACTTCCTGGACTTCTACATTCCATCACCAGCTTTCCTTATGTACCTTATTTCCATACCTGGCTTGGCCATATGTCTGTTCTGTAGTCTTCACACATGCTGCTCTGTGGCACTGCCATTCTTCTTCAACTCTACCTATTTTCTTCTTCTTCATAGGGTACTAGAACACTGAGTAATTTCCTTGAACAGTTGTACTTTTTCTCCAGTCTGCTTCCAGGTTTTCAGACTGGTTTCTGTTGACCTTAGAATCTTCTCTGACCACTACTTGCAGCTGATTGTGGCAACCAGTGCTTTATGCTTTGGGCTAACTGTTTCTCTGGGGAGGACTTTGCAATTATTGATTCTACCCCAGTGCCCTTCCCTTATTAGGAGGAAGTCTACCTGAGTTGCATGTTGGCCACTCTTGTATGTGATCTTCTGACAGTCTCTCTTTCTGAACCGTGTGTCGGCTACTATCAAGCCATTTGCCAGACAGAAGTCTATAATGGCCTCTCCTTCTTTACTCCTGCTGCTCCACTCACATGGACCCAAGAAATCCTCATATCCTTTTCTGTCTGTCCTGATATGTGCATTCAAGCCCCCCCATTATCAACATCAATTCATGTTGTCCTATTTTATCTAGTAGGTCTTGCAACTATTGTATGAATGCACTCTTTTCCTCACTGTCACAATCCTGCTGTGGGGTATAGGCTGAGATTATGAATACTGCCCTATTATTACACTGCAGTCTGATTGCCATGATTCTGTCACTAATTCTGATGACATCCCTCACTGCCTTCTGAAGCCTGTCTCTCGCTACAGTTCTCACACCATTTCTAGGCTGTCCTTTACCTGAGTAGTAGACTTTGGATGCCAAGTCAAGTGGCTTTGCTGCACTGTCCTTCCATCTTGTCTCTTGGACACATAGGATGTCCAACTTCCTCTGTACCATCATGTTATCCACTTCCAAGCTGCATTCTGTCAGTGAATCTACATTAAATGTAGAAATTCTCAGTTCATGTTTGGCATGTTGATTGTTTTTACGTACAGCTTTCACTCAACAGAGCCATCCCAGGTAACCCAGGCTGGGCAACTAGACACTGGCCAGCCAGTTGCTGCTTGGCCTTTTGGTGGGCACACAGTGGTCAATAGTACACCCCTCCCACCATTATCATGGGTTTCTGCTGTAGGCTGGGTCCTATACTCGCTTATCACTGGCAAATTAGTCAACATGACTGAATCACCTTGAGCCATATTATACACCATCAAGTGGCTAGCCCTGCCACTGCTCACAGTTTATGGCCTGTGTTCTCCTATGTTGAGCATACTGTGCACCACAGTAGATGCCCAAGGTGGTTGGTCTATACATCTCTTCCTCATATAGGGCACCATTTAGAGTCTGTGTTAATGTCATTGTGAGTCTGAGATGGAAACACTCAGCATGTTTTTCTGAGGTGGGAGAAATCCCACAAAGCCACAAGGAGAACATGCAAGCACAAAACAGGCATTGGCTGGAGGTCAGGACTGAATGTTGTACCTTGTGAATGGGAGGCAAAGACCTTAATCATTATACCAACTGGGTGTGCAAATGCAAATTATGAGCTATCATAGATTCCTCCCATGACAGTAACACTTGAAAGAGGTTCTGACACAGACAATGGCTGGTGCCAAAGTTATGTATTAAACCACAATGCCAAGAAATGTATTATTGTGACTTTTTGGAAAAAGTCCACCCAGGTTAATTATTCCATCCATAAGACCCACTAGTTTGCCCCAGTAGTTAGGGATCTGGGAGTATATGTAGACAGTAGTTTGGCCTTTGACCAACACATGGCCAAGTTAGGAAGAAAATCATTCTATGTCCCTCAACATATAAGTAAGGGTATGGCATCCAGGTCTAAGAAAGTTATAGTACTTTTTTGCTCTTTTGTTTTCAGACTCATTATTGAGTACAGTGCCCCCTTTGGCATGTACCTGACTAGGCATATGCAACATTTAGAAATCCCACAGAGGTATCTGACCAAAAGGGTATTAACACATCATCCTATACAGATTGCCATAAAGCCCTATCTCTATACTCAGTCACTAGGTTACTGAGAGACATTCTATGCCAGGCATATATAAGGCATCCTCAGATCCAGCCCTGATGGACCTTTTGCACATCTGCAAAATGAATAGCACCGGAAACACTAGATGGAAGGATTGGAAATTTGCCGACAAATTATATAGAACATGCTCGTGTGATAGAAATGTATCTTAAAGGATCCCCTCATTCTGCAATAAGCTTCACATCCATGTGAACAGAGTCTATCCTTAATGTTATTCAAACATAACCTTGACCATTGTATGGGAAATTGAAAGTTCACCTCTGGTCTGCCCCCATATCTCTGATAGATGGAGGCTGACAGTAAATATTCCCTAACTAACATACCCCCCCACTAAACCTCTAGCAACCTCCTAAGTAAAATACCCCTCCAAACAGGCATCCATGTTATATAGGAACACAACTGGGGTGGGTTGTGTGGATAGGTTTATAAAGGCCCTGTTGGCCATTAGCCTAATAATAACTATGAGTCCATGAAAATCTAAGATTTCTTTTGCTGGAGAAGACAAAACATTTCACAGCCAGACACCGAAGACTACACCCCTGTATCCATTCTAAAATTATATAACTACTAGGTCACAAAACCACAGGGAGGGTTCTAAACACATTTATTTATTGAGATTTGTGACTGGGAAAGCCCGACTGGTCAGGAACCCATTTTCAGCGGAGGACCAGGGAGAAAAGTCCCCAAAACAAATGCAGACATAAAGTTTAACACCTTGTATTTTTACTTATTTATTTATTAGCATTTGTTAGAGTATTGCTTGTTTAGTTCCCTGCATTTGACTATAGGGATTTTGATGCAAATCTATTTGCTAAACTGAATGAATAGTGAGAACAAACTCAAGAAGATTCAGTGGATATTTGGAAATGTGTTTGGAGACTCTAACCAACTATGCCCTTCTGACTTTGGTTTAATTTATTTCTAATTTATTCACCTGTTAATGTAAATGGAATATATATGGATATTTCAGAGTAGTCAATCACTTACATGATTTGAGAGACAATAGGAAACCAGATTACCCCGAAAAACATGCAGTCATGGGAAAAACATGCAAAATATTACACAGTGATCAGAGGTGAGGACTGAATCCTGGCATTGTAAGGTAGAAATCCAAATCAATAATATTTTATACTGCCAGGCAGCATCACAGTTTTGTGATGCTAGGTCTTCCCAGAACTTCCTTAAGTCGTGCTTGAGCTCTTAAGAAGGTTTTGTGCTAATGAGAGCCGTGAAGAATGGAATGGTATATGGGACATGCCGATGAAAGTTTTTTTTGTTGCTGTTCACCAGCTGGTGAGCAGCAGGGTAGAAACTGGATGCGTGATTTTCTTGCTACAAAATGCTGCAGTTTAAACATTTACATGTAGCTTATTCACTAAGTACACAAAGCTGCTCTCCTTAATTCCAGTACTATTCTGCAGCCTCCCTTACCCACCTTATTACCTATCCCTTATTATATGCACACTTACCCACTTTACCTAACCATTATTATATGGATACTTACCCACGTTACCTAACCCTTATTATATGCACACCTACCTACCTTACCTATCCCTTGTTATATGCCCAGATACCCACCTTACCTATCCCTTATTATATGCGCACTTACCCATCTTACCTAACCCTTATTATATGCAGACTTACCAACCTTACCTATCCCTTATTATATGCACACTTACCTACCTTACCTATCCCATATTATATGCATACTTACCTGGCTTACCTATCCCTTATTATATGCTCACTTACCTGCCTTACCTATCCCCTATTATATGCATACTTACCTGCCTTACCTATCCCTTATAATATGCACACTTACCTACCTTACCTAACCCTTATTATATGCATACTTACCTGCTTTATCTATCACTTATTATATGCATACTTACCTGCCTTACCTACCCCTTATTATGTGCACACTTAGCTACCTTACCTATCCCTCATTATATGCATACTTACCTGCATTACCTATCCCTTATTATATGCACACCTGCCTTCCCTTAGCCCTCATTATATGGAGCCATACCCACCCTGTACTAGCCATCATTATATGTAGCTCTCATTGTATACAGACATACCTTGACAGGATTACATAAATCTGTTGTTTGGAGGCAAGGAGAGTCTTCCCAAAATAACTAGGGAATATCTCTAGTACACCTGCTAAGGGGGTGGGTCTTTTCCAACATTAAAAAAACCCTGATGGCTGCTTGGCTGACAACCTTCCTCTGATGGCCTTGATCAGTAGAGACAGGACCAAAAACTCATAAGCAGAAAGGTTAGAAAATGCTTATATCTATCTGTCTGTCTAGCTATCTGTAAAATAGTAACTATATAATTCTCATTGAGCACCAGCCAAAAATACTTTTCTTTCTTTAAACAAAATATTTTCTGTTACTTAGAAAAGTTCAAATTGCCCAAGCTCATCAAAAGTAGAAAAAACAGCAGTGTAGAATCTAAAATGTCTAAAGAGAATCTTTTTTTATTCTTTTTTTGGTTAAAGTTTTTGAGATATTTTGAGGTACTCTGTTTTTCCTCTTCAAAGTGAGCATGATATTTTGTCAATGCAAAACATGGTTCAGAAGAAACAAATGCATATGTTAAGCAGCCAGAATTACACATAATCAGTTCCTTAATGCTAGCCTTTCTATTTGCTAAAGAAAATTGTTCAGTTTAGACACTCTTCCTGATGTTTTGAAGCAGTAAACAATTCAAGCTGTTTTGTAAAGACACAGACAGTTTAATAATATATCTTTTTCTGCTGTTTTTCTCAGTGAAACAAATTCTGAGATTTTAAGTTGTTTCCTGGTGGGTAATTTTCTATGTGGTAATTGCATTCTTTGCAGCACAGTATGTAAATTGTATATAGGATGCTAACTGTTAAACCCAGATTTTTTAATGTGTAAAAAAAAACTTGGGTTAACATGTTTCAAATAATGTTTTTCAGAATGTCTTGAGGGAGAAGTGTTACCAGGAATGTTTATTTTACTACTAAGCCACATGATATTGTGCAACTTAGAGACTGTGGATTCAGTTTTAAATATTCTTTTCTAGCAATGAAGCTCACACCAGCAAAAAAAGTTTGGCGAGCATATGATGCAGCTTTCATTAGTTTCTAATTTGATGGATGCCACATATACCACAACTCCTTTTTATACTATCCTACCTGAAGTAACATTGTTTTTTGTTTTGTTTCTTCAGACTTCTGCAAACCATTTGACAGAGATACCTCAATATAGCAATGTGAATAAAACATAGTAAAAATTGAGGGCCATAATAAAGTAACCACAATCAGAATAAAGGATGGTTCCAACTGGGTACCACCACAGGCAATAATTTGTAAGGAAACATTTTCCTGTTTAAGGATGATCCAAAGTTTTGCTACAGGGTTGACACACAAGAAGAAATCTAAAAGATGCAAAAAATATTTTAGTAACATTAGAGGAAACATTTAAGCCATGGCATAAATTCAGAGCAAAATAATCTATCAAGAGAATGGTTAAAATGCAGGTCACTGAACTGAATGCTGTCATAGCTATGAGTCAGCAAGTGAAACTGCTTTAGCAGTTAAACTTATTGATTCAAGTAGCAAAGTAACTGATCTAGATCCCAATCAGTTCGGTTTTGTGAAGTCAGGTCTTGTCACCTGAACCTATTAAGCTTCTTTGAAAAGGTTACAGGGACGTGGATAGAGTTCATTCTCTACACACTGCTTATTTCAACCAGGCCAAAGCTTTTGACACTATTCCTAGTGCTGAAATTATTGAAAAATTATACATGCTTAATGTAACCCACACATTGCCTACTGGATTGCAAATTAGCTATCCAACAGAGCACAAGTTATAAGAGTTGCTATTTCCCTCTTTGAATGAAAAATTGTAGCCAACTGGGTGCCAGTAGGATGGAATTTATTTTGGCAGATATCAAAAGAATTACCCCAGAAGTGTGGTTGACAAAGATTGCTAATGACTATAAACTCGACACTGTTATCCACTCATCTACCGATACATAACAGATCTAGCAAGGGCTGGAATATGCGCATACATGGTGTGTCAAAAATAGTCTCAAACAAAATGAAAAAAAGTACAGCATAGTAGCATTTGGTAGAAAGATTGCTCCCACATCTTATAAATGGTACTCCTTTTCAGACAGATATGTTCATAAGAGACCTAGGTACATATCTGGATAACTCTCTATCATTTGATCATCATGTTTCGACCATAATCAGGAAATACTTCTGGGTAGACCAGTTAATTTCTAAGGGAATATCTTCAAAATCCCAAAAAGTCATCCTACCACTGTACTCTAACATTATCACACCCTTCACTGAATAAAATGCCCCCCTTTGGTATGTACAAATCAAAGCATATTGCTTAACTGGAAGGACCTCAAATATTTCTAACAAAGAAAATCCTTCAGCTATTCCAATGGATTAGCGCGATTCTTATACTCAGTAGGCTACAGGTTGCTGAGAGGTGACCTCTATCTTTTGTTTTTTGAGCCATGAAAGACCCAATCCTATTTGACCCTTTTCTTTATAATACCAGTGGCTCTACAAACACCTACATGCAGGACTTAAAACTCTACTGAGAAATAAACAAGACCCAGTGAAGGGATAGGTTCCTAACTCAGTGTATTCCTAGTCTATGGAATAGGTTACCACTACAGACCAAACAAGGTGCTACTTTGGCTACCTTTAAGGGTTGTCTTGAAGACTGGATGGATAGGAATACATTTACAACAAAGTGTTATCATGCATGGCTCTGCTCAATTTTGGGAAAAGGGTGGCGTTTTTTTTTTTTACGTTTGTCTGCTTAAAGGTGTATTTGGCTAGCCATTTTATCGCCCCATTATTGCTTGCCTAGTATGTTCATATGTTCCTATGTTTCTGTGTTTCAGTTTCCAGTGTAACAAACCAGGTAATGGAGACAGAGAAAAATATATTTGCATAAGGAAAACAGAAAAAAAAATCTGTCTCTTGACAGGTTTCATGGAGTTGTCAGACTGATGACAGTTCTAACCAGCAGTGTATGATAGCATCCCAGATCAGAAAGACCTACAAGGTGGATAGCTGCAGACCACTATGGTTAACTATGTATGACATATGTGTATTTCATGTCACACTCCTGATCCTGAAATTACTCTCCCCTCTATCCCCCCTCACAAACCTTCAGAAATCAAACTGACCAAATCTGTCACTTTCCAAAATGAAATCACCGCTTCCGTGGGTCCCACTTTACAAACCTCTTCTATCAACTCATCAACTTGAGAATGACCCAGTGCACTTTGAACTCCTTCACCTAAATAAAAACAGTGGTAAAGCACCTACAGTAGAGACCTGAATATGCTATCACACCAACAATACCACATGGTGTGAAAACTACATCACCTACTATTTCCCCTATTTCTGGAACTGACTGCCTTTCCCGTCAAGCAGAGTACTTCCATGGCAATCTTTAAAACAATAGTCTGGATCACTGGATAAGTGATTGCAAATTTTCCTGATGGATATGTGGAAAATGGGGGACATTTCTAGTCTTCCACTGGTACTGAGTGATGTAACTGAGCTTCCTGATTGCTTCCTTGGCTGTAAACTTAGAAAGAACCTATGAACTTATGAATGTATACATGCCTGCCTGTCTGTCTCAGCAGAGATGAAAAAGCAGGACTGTCAGAGATGCAACCACTGGTCCCCAGCAGTTGATCAAGAGGAAAGCCCTGAAAATGCTGCATTGATCTAAGAGAGATAAGCAAACCATAGTTTTCCAAGCAAGGGACATCAACTCCTTCACTTAAGACCTGTAAACAACCTAGAGATTGTTGTACCTTTGAGGAACAAATAAAGGAGATGTTTCACAGTACTAGTTCAAGTGAACAATCAAGAAGTTGCTTCATAGTACCAGTCCAGCTGAACAATCAAGGAGTTGTTTCACAGCACCAGTCCAACTGATCAATGAAGGAGATATTTCACAGTACCAGTCCAACTGAGCAATCAAGGAGCTATTTCACAGTGCCAGTCCAACTGAGCGATCAAGGAGCTGTTTCACAGTACCAGACCAGCTGAACAATCAAGGATCTGTTCCACAGTACCAGTCTAACTGAGCAATCAATACCAGTCCAACTGAACAGTCAAGGAGCTGTTCCACAGTACCAGTCCAGCTGAACAGTCAAGGAGCTCTTTCATAGTACCAGTCCGACTGAACAATCAATGAGCTGATTCACAGTACCAGACCAACTGAATAATTGAGGACCTGTTTCATAGTACCACACCAAATGAACAATCAAGGAGTTATTTCTTGACTTCCTTAACACTTGGCTCATTGAAACAATGGCCAGCTGTACTTGCTGAGTGTATAATGTGGGGAGTACACCTGTAGGAAAATGTAGTAGAGCAAAAAGGAAACAAAAGCCTGGAAAAGTATATATTTGAAGGGAATGGAAGAGCAGCAACAAATGAAGAAAAAAGACCAAAAGATAGTCATATCAAATAACGGAAAGGTAGCAAACAATCTGAAGTAAGAGGAAAAAGAGCTACCTGAAGACTGAGATGTATATGAATAGGCATTTCCAGCTTAAATCAAGAAGTTATCCTTCTAAATGCACATAAGGTAAGAACCCATTAACCATACTATGACCAGTTCTAGAGATCTCATCTTCCTGAGCCCATAAGAAGTACACAGAAAGTTCAGAGAAGGAATGCACCAAAAGCCCGGTAATAGGACAGTAAAAGAGTTTAATATTTATAGTCTTGAAGAAGAAGGTGGAGAAAGGAAAATGTAGATATAGTTGAGTACCACCAGGTCTTGATTGCATGAGTCAATGTTCCTTGCTTGGGAGGCTATGGTGAGCTTATTTCTCTGAGAAAAAAATAAATCTAGCATGGAAGTAAGAGGGAATAATTTGAAGATTCAAGGTAGACAGCTCAAGGATGGCATAACTGAAGTGTAATTCTTAGGAATTATGATTGTCCCCTGAAACTGACTTAATGAGAAGCTAGTAGAGACAAACATAGCAGCAGAACTCAGGAATACATGATGCAAGCCAATTCCCTTAGGAATGCATAGGGAAACAGACCTGACGATGACCCAGACGATCCATGGTTAATTAGCAGCATAGGTGCTAGAGGGGATGGGGCAGGGAGGACGAGAGTGAGAAGCTCTTGTGAGCTCACCCATCTCTGGGGGGAGGCAGAGAGGAGGTGGTTCTGGCTCTCTGCTTGGGTGGTACCTACATGGGGCACCAGGCAGAGTATGTACTGCCTAAAGAGATGAGATTAGCATGTGAACAGAGGTTTGTATATTATCTATTATCAGCAGAATTAGCAGATCTTTAGTGAGTCACTGCTGGGATTAGGAATTTTAATGAGAGGGGAGGGTCATCCACCAGGCATTGCAGTCTAGTCCACTCCCTATCACCTGTCTATCCACTTTTTTGGGGGGAGCAAATGGGCTAATTAGGGCCTCCAACAAGGGAACAAATGGGCTATAAGGCTGTCATATGGGAATGAGATTGCATTGCCGTTAAACCTGAGATAGGAACAAGTGGTCCATTTGAGAGAAGGAAGAATAGCCACTGGGCAAGGGCTATTGGTTGGAAAAAAAAAAGAATACATAGGGCTGGTAAAACTTCTTACAAGAGTGGAAGTATAAAGGAAAAAAAAAACTGTTGGTTAAATATGATTAGTAGTTTAGAGAGAAAGTAGAGGAAATTGCAAAATAGGTGATTTAATCCATCATTAACTGAATAACAAATAACTGTAATCAAAATGTATATATTTGGAAGGGATGGAAGATGTCATCTGACATTGGTGTAGCTCATTTTGTTTTTCTTTTATTCAGATTAGCAGTGCTCTCTTCAGTATGACTGCTTAATAAGCAGACTGTTTATTGATACCTTCATTGACCACATCAGTCATTTAATAATTTCATCGTTAGAATTTTTATACATGTTTTGTTGACTGGGTAATTCCCACTAAGACTGAGACATATTTTCAGGGGAGACCCCAGTTAGTATTCTTAGTAGATAGATGAAATTCAGCTGGGAAACAAAACTAATTCTTCTATTATTTTCAGTAAATGCTATTGGATCCTTACATGCACCTGAGCTACCATCTAGTTTGGCAGCTATGACTTCAGTTTTAATATCTTGTCCGAAGGATGACATATTCAGGAGTGCAGCACACCCCCTTATGCTGCACTATAGTGACGTTATTGGAAAATGAATTCATGCACCTTGTCTGAGACTACAGTCTACAGTCTTCTGATCTTCTAACATCAAAAACTTCAGTTTGAGGAATTGGCACTAAAAATCAGAATATTTATAAAAACACATATTCACCATATTTCTTTGTACACTTTAACCCACAAAATGGATGCTACTTAAAACAGATGCTATGTTTCTATGTCAGATCTTCAAGGTGCTCAGAAGCCCTGTTAGGTTTCATTATGCCTCTAAGAATTTTGGTATATGATAGCACTTTCCATCTAAATGGATATTATTGTTAACTGACATTTCCTTCTGAATGACAGAGCAGAAGAGAAAGATTCCCTGTCGAGGTGATTGAAGTATGTGGTTAGTTTATAATTAGCTTTTTCTTCTTTTATTAAACTAATCCATTTATCTCAGTCCTTATGCAACTCACATTCTGGATAACAACCTACAACAGAATCATCTAATGCACTCTGTGAGCCTACCACATTCCCTGTAATTAAATGGTTTCCAAAAGTTCTCCTAAAAAGGATCACTATTAATGCTGTAACAGAGCCCTCTTTTCCTGCCTCTGCTGTCATGTTAAATGTAAGACAAGGGCTCACTACAGTTTGACCCAAAGAATTAATCAAGAAAGGCTGCACTAATAACCGGCCATGTGTCAGTGGTTTTCACCATAAATGGCATCATGCCAGATGTTCTGTGTTACAGTGAGAGATAAAGCCCTTTCAGTGAACCATGCCACCTATGATTGATTAGCAACTCAGGCTGGGGGCTGGCCTAGGAGGAAAGTGAATAGGCAGGAGTGACTACTCCAACCTCGGGGGAGGGTGGGTGTCGATCGGGTAATACCGTTGAGTCCTGGCAGCATACCTTTCAACCTGTTAGTTCAGGAATTCTGGACAAAGTCAAAAATAATGGTGGGACAAAGACACAAAATCAAGGACAGAATATTGCTCTTCTTCTTCTTCGTTTGGCTTTTCCCAGTTTATAAACGTAGAAAGTTGATAAAAGAATGGATTTTACATTAGCATGCATTTTCTGAAGAATATGAAATCTGAAACTCAAATGTCTGTCCTTATTTATTGACTTAAGTATTCAATGATTTGCTGGAAAATCATAAATTTACATCATGGGAAATTCTGGACAGTTTAGAGGTGTTCCTATAAGAAGAATAATCCAAATGAACTGTTCCTATAAGAAGCTGGAAGATAAAAAAAAGAACTTTTGTGTCAAGCCAGATAGACACATAAAAGGATTGCCAAGCAATGTTTGTCATTGTAGTCAAGGTAATGTATGTGTAGAAGCATTCATGTGCTAATAGATATAATATAGTAATACTCCCACTCATACCTCTCATCCTCGGAGAGCAAGAAATCTGGACAAAGCCATAAGGAAAAGGGGGACAAAGGCCCAAAAACAGGGACAATTTATAAATATTCTTCTTACAAACAGAAAGTGGATAGAATAACAGGTTTTCCATTAGCATGGATTTTCTGAAGGGTATAAAGTCTGAAACTTAAATGTCTGTCATTATTTATTAAAACCACAAATTTATGAAAAACGGACCAAAAATATGATTTAAAAATCTGGACATTCTGCAAAAATCTGTACAGTTGAGGGGTATGCCCCCACTCTGTAGGGGGGTGGGGAACAAGGGCAGTTATGGAGGAAGGGAGGTTAGAGACCGTCTAAAAAGGGGGAAAAATACATAATGGCTACTGAGTAAGAGATTCCATTATCATTTATATCCATAGAGCAAACTTCCTGTCTGATGAATTCAGCACCTTTACTCCTCTCTCCCTCTCAATCTTCCCTCAGTAAATTCCATCAAATATAACTCCCCCTACTATAACTAGGGAACAGGTCCTTAATGCGCTCTCTAAGACTAAGAACTCTGCATCAGTGGGATCAAACAATATCCTAGGATGTCCTCTAAATAGCATGAAACATGACCTATCAGGGTCTCTGGAAATACTATTTAACTGCAGCCTCCAAACAGTCTTTGTGCCTCATGAATGGAGAACAGCAACAGTCATCCCTCTGCACATGTAAAGCCATGGAAAGAATTATCATGGAAATGATTGATAGAGATATAGTAAACCTTCAGACATTGGACCCAATCCAGTTTGGTTTCATCAAGGGAAGATCATGCCTACTCAACCTGGTGGACCTCTTTTAGAAGGTAATCAAAGCAATGGGTGAGGGGAAAGTGGGTCACACTGCCTACCTTAATCTGGCCAAGGCATTTGACACAATACTCCACTTAAGCATTGTCGACAAACTCAAGAGGTTAGGTAAAAACTTGTACGTCACCTGTTGGATAGCCCACTGGCCCACAGACAGGACCCAGGAAGTTTGAATTGAGGATTCCACCTCTACAAAGAGACCAGGCACAAGTGGAGCCCCTCAGGGATCCGTCCTTGGACCACTTCCTTTTGGCATTTACTTTTCCAAAGTCAGGGCCAATGTCAGTGGTCTCTGGCTGACTAAATCTGCAGATGATTGGAAATTAGGAGCTGTCATTGAATCCCACACTGGCACAATTTTTTTCCAGGAGGGGCTGACACAGACAACAATTGGTGTCAGAGCCATGGACTAAAACTAAATGCCAAGAAATGTATAACAGTATCCTTTAGGAAGTTATCCACCCCTGGTAACTGTCATATTGATAACAGGCCCCTTAGAGTTGACCCATTTGTCAGGGACATAGGGACACACATAGATAGTAATCTAACATTTGATCATCATGTGTCTACAGTAGTGAGGAAATCATTCTATGTTGCACAACTTACAAACAATGGTATGGAATCTGAGTCCAAGGAAGTTATTGTTCCACTGTAGTCTGCATTCATCAGACCTATCATTGAGTACAATGCCCCCTTTGGTATGTACCTAACCAGGCATATCTGACAATTGGAACATCCACAGAGGTTCTTCACTAAAAGAATACAGGGTGTAAGTAAAATGTCCTATGCAGACTGCCTCAAGGCCCTATCTCTGTATTCTGTCTCCTACAGGCTTTTGAGGGGAGATATATGCCTGGCATACAGGGCTTTGTCAAATCCCACTCTGATGGACCTCCTGCATAGCCACAAAATAAACAACTCCTGAGTTACCCGTTCTAAGGACTTAAACCTTGCCTGTGATATAAATAGGACCTGCTGGAGAGACAAGCATGTAATCCAGAGACTACCCTGTCTATGGAGCAGGCTCCCTATCCATGTGAAGCAGATTTTCTCCCTAACCCAATTCAAGTGAAACTTGGACAATTGGATGGGGAACAGGAATTTTATCCCTGGTTTGGCACCTATATCTCTAATGGATACAGGCAACCTGTAAATGGTTCATCTCCCAAGCCCCTGCTTGTAAATGTTTCATCTCCCAAACCCCTGGTTACACTTATCAAGGGCATCAGAACTTGTCAGAGATTTGATGTGCATGGCTCGGCTTAAAAAGGCCCTTTGGTCATTAGCCTAATAAACACCTATGAACCTATATGGTAAGAAGAATAGAGTAAAATGATTGTTAGCAACAAGGGGGTAAAAGAATTAACAAGAATTCCTTTTCCTTACTCCATAATGACCACTGAGTTGAAAATAAATATTTAAGTGATATATGGAAGAAGAGTTCCGTAGAATGAGTATTCATAAGCCTGTGCTCTCTAATACCACAAAAATTAGAATTTGCTATGATGTTTGCGGGTTTCATGTTTTTTTTTTCACATACTTGGCCTGTACCAAATTGGAGTTTAATGCACTATAATTTATGCTATAGTCACATTACTGTCTATTCATCATCAATAACTTTTCATGGACATGTCACTAGAGCCAGATCATGATCCAGTGGGGCCCTAGGCAGGGTAATGGATAGGGTCCCCCCACACACAGCACCCCACAGCCATTCCAGTGTCCCATTACTAGGCTATTTCATCCCAATTACTATAAACTCTGTTCAACTCTCTCAGTGGGCATACTATTTTCTACTTTACTTCTACAATGATTACAGATATTTGGATTTAATTTAAAACTTTTATTTCAAATTTTATAGCACAAACACCTATAGACATCTGCTAAACAAAACAATACAATCTCACAATGAAAACAGAATTAACATTAACAGTAAACTTCTCTGTCCTTGAAACTCACATTCATTGAAATGCTATTGAAACTCACATTTAAAGAAAATCCCCCGGATTTACTAAACTTCCATACAGGACTAGCTTAGTCCTGCATGGAAGCGCCCGTTTAGGAGCAGAATGGCAGTGCGCCCTGCATATTAATAATGCGTGCTGCCCAAGCTCCTAGGCTTACATGGAGCATGTACAAGTGCAGGGGGTGTGTCTGAGAGCAGAGCTCTCAGAATTAACATGCCCCTCCAATGTAGAACAGCAGAAAGTGGTAAGAAATGAACAAGACCGCTCATAGGTGTCCACATATCCCCACCAACAGTCCCCCATGTGTACAACAGCAACAGTATATAAAAATTAAATGAAGAAACCCATGTATTTATATTTTTTAAAAATCCGAGTACAGTTAACCATAGGTACATGGATGTGCCTATCCCTTAGCTATGGTTAAAGCAGCTTAAAAGGCTGAAGAGGATAACAAGGAAGATATATGCAAATGAAGCAGCACAGCAATATTGTAGTGGGCAGAGCATTTGCCTAATGAGCAGGCATTCCTGGTTTGAGTTCCACCACAGCACAGTCTATTTTACATGGCAAAGCACGTTATTGCAATACCCACTAAATAACACATATTTATGAACTTGAGTACTGCAGGAAATGCACATGTGAAGTATCAGTGTCATAATGAATAAGGCACTAGTAAGCAGGTTTAAGCACAAATAAACAGTAGTAAGCATATGTAAGCACTAGTAAGTGTGTTTAAGTGCATTTGCACGGAGGTAAGCACTGCATACACAGATTAAACTGAGTATAAGAAACTGTAACTGGAAGTTAGCAGTGCTTACCACCGCACAAACACGCGCACACCCACTTGTGCCTTAACCACTCTGTATCCAACGGCCCATGTTCTAACCAGCAACAAAATAAGCAGCCTCTGCAAGGCTCGAACCCAAGACCAAGTACAATACAGTCAAAATAGCTAACCACTAAGCCATCATAGCAGTACATAAGATTGAGATTTCAACAAACAAATCCTCACCACAGGAAAATCAAACTGAACACGTGAAAGGAATCTATGTACAGTGTGATGTTCATACCTGCTACATAACATGAATATGTGAACTGGAGTACTGCAGTAAGGCCAGATGTGAGGTGTTACTATAATAAAGTGTTGAAGTCCCCAGGACCCCATACAGTGTACGTACACATGAATCACAGATACCAGACACAGATATAACATTTAACAAATAATAAATCAATGCCAAAAGGAAAATATAATGCTAATTAAACATTAAGCAATGCTAAGCATTGCGCAGCTCAGCTTACTTGGTGTAAGCAATGTGTAGGCTTGCTAATTCAATCTGCTCAGTGATATACCCCTTTAAGCAATGCCAACATTAGGTAAGCAGGTGTGCCCATAGCTTAGCCTTTTCAAAACCATCAGATCATGGGAAAGTGTGGGAAATCAGATGTATTTAAACCCCACAGGTGTGAATACTTCCCATTAGTGGTTGCAGCTCCCTACTGTAGGCAGAATGGTTGGAGTTGGGGAAGACACTCGATTTAGAGCACAGTGCTGGGGCACCCAGGAGTCCAGATTCATGGTGTGGCTCCTGATAAAACACCATGAGCAGAGACTACTGCAGGGCCAGTACCAGGCCTCTCAGTATAAAGTGGAGGCCTGGGACAGTCTTGCCTGTGACCTCACCAGTGCCACTGGTATCCCCCAGACTGGTGAGCAGGTCAGGCATCACCATGCTGACCTGAAGCAGCAGAGGGGGGATCTCTTGGAGCGGTGGATCCAAGAATCAAGGCAGATGGCACATGCCCCAGCACTGAGTAAGCACCCATTCTACTACGTAGATAATGATTGCCTAGCTTGTGTATATTATAGATAGGTAATGGCTAAATATCACTGTATTTCCCTGACAGCTGCAGATGAGCGGGCTGCGAACGAACAACCCCATGCTGCTAGGCTGCAAAGGCTGCATCGCAAGGCAGGTTAGTAATAATCTTGCATGTACTGTCATAACAAATAAATATAACAGTTCTAGAAAGTGTTGTACCAGTATAAAAACGTATTGTGTATGGGATGTACTGAATAAACTAGACAATATGGCAGGAAGACTGTCATACAGGTTGTGTGTAAATAAAGGTGTAATATCTAGTGAATAAAAGTATAACCCCTGGAGTGCTTGTGTACATTCTGCTGTCATATGTTGTTGTAGTGCTGTATTCTATAAAAGGTACTGTTGTATTAAGCAGTGTTACCCACACTGTTGAACACAGATACAATGTGTAGGAAGTTCAGTATAACAATGCTGGAAGTCCCAAGAGGTCTGTCATATTATACAACTGAGGGAGACTTAAGATAGAAAACAATGGAACCGGGACAGCTAGTACAGAGTTGGTGACAGACAATAACACCTCTAAATTTAAGAACAGTTTTGCATACACATACTCCTCCGATTCTCACACAATAGAACAGGCCATTTTAAAATACTGGCCCATAATATCAGTAAATGACGACATAAAACATTTTATCCCTTTGGTGCCAGGTTTTTTTTAGAAAAAGAGGAATGAACCTAAAGGAATTCTTTGAGAAAAATAAGGCTGTTAACAATGAACCCACCAGAATGAAGACGGGTACCCATAGATGTGGTTCATGTAACCAATGTGCCTTTATGCTGAACCAGGATGTTATTTCTATCCCTTCTAGAAAATTTAGATACAAGTTTAAACAATATTTTAATTGTGCCACCAAAGGAGTTGTATACTTAGGAATCTGCCTACATTGTTACAGTTTTTATGTAGGCAAGACAGAAAGGCTTTTTAGAAAAAGAGTTTATGAACATCAATATGATATTAGTAAAGGTAAAGTGACCAATGCCTTTTTTAAGCATTCCCAAGTATGTGAAAACATGCAAATTAAGTTTACAATTTTAGAACAAGTGACACCTGATCCACGGGGAGGGAACTGGGAAGCCAGATTGGAGTATCGGGAATTGTTTTGGCAGCTTAGATTGGACGCAGTTAGACCACTGGGTATGAACGATGCTTTGAATATAAACAGTGTGCTTAAATTAAGAAGGGCACGACTATAAAAGGGGTTCTAACAGGTCATTTAATTCTACCATTAAGCACACTGGTATTGTATGTATTTGTAGTTTAGTTTTACGCCTCAGTCAGGTAACCATTTGTCGCATTTTGCAATGAAGAGGATGTATATTTATTTACTTGTTATTATTATTTTCATTTTTCATTTTTTATTTTCGTTACTATTTTTAAAAACATTTTTTTCCACATGTTCTTACATGCTTTGGCATACAGTATACACTTACATTTTTTGAGATCGTTGGATTTACATTTTGAGTCTGGCATTTAGATTAGAAGTTTCACCAAATATTCAAGGATGTTTTATATATACTGTATTTTTAAAAACTGATTAGGGATGGTTCATTGGGGGGGGGGGTATGTCATGTGATTTTGTATTTAGTATTTAACATGGCTAACCACACTACAAACTATTTCAACTCTGAAGAAGCTCGGTAATAACCGAGCGAAAGCACTTGGTCTATTGTTGGTTGTTCATTGGTGTGATTTGGACTACGTACCAATAAAGGTGTTGTTTTTAACCTATTTGGTTTGAAAGTACATTCCTTGGAGATTCGGGTCTGTGGCCTTGGATTTTGGTGGTTCCTGGTTTTGTGTCTGCATTTGTCAATAATCTTGCATGTACTGTCATAACAAATAAATATAACAGTTCTAGAAAGTGTTGTATCAGTATAAAAACGTATTGTGTATGGGATGTTCTGAATAAACTAGACAATATGGCAGGAAGACTGTCATACAGGTTGTGTGTAAATAAAGGTGTAATATCTTGTGAATAAAACTATAACCCCCAGAGTGCTTGTGTACATTCTGCTTTCATATGTTGTTGTAGTGTTGCATTCTATAAATAGTGCTGTTGTATTAAGCAGTCTTACCCACACTGGTGAACACAGATACAATGTGTAGGAAGTTCAGTATAACAATGTTGGAAGTCCCAAGAGGTCAGTCATATTGTACAACTGAGTGAGACTTAGACAGAAAACAATGGAATGCTTCATACCAATTTCCTGATAGCACAGTGTACTGTAATGTCAACTGTAATACTTTTCCACACACAACAGGGGTTTGAATCCCGGGAGTGGTAGTAAGTTGTTTGTATGCATAATCATACCCCACAACTGTATAGAGTTTGTGAGAATGTTCAGATAGAAAGCTGTATGCATAATTAGACCCAACAACTGTACAGAATTTGCTAGAATGTTCAGATAGTAAGCTGTAAGCATAATCATAACCATCAACTGTACAGACTGTGGAAGAATGTACAGATAGTAAGCTGTATGCATAGTCATACACCTCACCTGTTCTGATCTGTCCAGCATATCCAGATAAATGGCCCAAATCTGCTGCCTGGTAACCTGTTCCCCTGACATATCAGTGTGATGATCCAAGAAATGTTGGCAGCTTTTTACTGACATATAACCGATAGTCAGAACTGTACATAGAGAATGTATATGAAAATAAACCTGTCATTGTAGCATCTCACCCAAAGTGTATGACAGCTATTCTCAAAATATGTCACATTAGCACCTGCATCTTGTCAAGCCATGACCAGAGTGTGTGCAATAACCGATTGTTAGGTATGTGTATAACATCAACATGGAATCTGGGAGCATGTGTAGAATTTGTCAGGTAGTGTTAACAGTGATTTTCTCAACAGTTGTAACAGGTAAGAGATGTAGACTATACGTAAGACACAGTCCACGGAGATACTAATCTACAAACATACCATTGTACAAAGTAAGGAAACTAGGTAGTGTAATAATACATGTAAGGGACAGATCACTGCAGTGACTAAGAAAGTTGTGAATACTACAGGGATGTATTACTTGTTAATGGACCTCTCTCTCTCTCACCCCCACCATATGTGCTACAGTAACCTAATTACACACTTCAATGGGTATGTGTACACTCCAAACTTTTGTCGGGACATATGTTCTATTGGTTTATAAATATTCACATTTGGTTCTATGCATGTGCCATGTTAAAATACACCATACTGGTGGCCTGTTGCCATCAATGAAACCTGCATGCTGTTATAATGGCCACTGTTGTCCCATATATGCATGTGCTCTGCTCACTCTGCAACTGTTGCAAATCTGGTGTCTTTGGTTAATGGGAATACCTATGCATGCTGTTATAACTAATCCTGAATGCTGTTGTCTATTACTTAGGTTCATAGGTTCATAGGTTTATACTAGGCTATCTGCCCTAAGGCATTTATAAGCCTAGCCCAAATTTTTGTGGCTTACGCCACCCCTTATATGAAAAAATACTGTACCCATTAGTTTGTTGTGCCTCTGTCCAGCAGTGACACAGAGATGATTCCCGGGATAAACCTACGATCTCCCATCCGCAGGTCAAGATTTCTCTTGAACAGAGCCAACGAGGTGCTCTGCCTTACATGGATCGGGATTTTATTCCACAGCATAGGGAGTCTCTGAGTGATAAATCTATCCCTCCAGCATGTCCTATTTATATCCGTGCTAAGGTTTAAGTCACTTGCTCTAGTGGTTTTGGTGGATTTGGATTTTTTGAGGTGGAGCATGTCCATTAATTCCGGGTTGGACATGGCCTTGTATGTCAGGCACATGTCACCTCTGAGCAGACGGTATGCAACTGAATAGAGCTGGAGTTTCTTCAATCTGGCAGCATATGACAGATTTTGGAGTCCCTTTATCCTTTTGGTGAGGAACTTTTGGGGTCTCTCCAATTGCTGCAGATGTCGGGTGAGATACATCCCGAATGGGGCACTGTACTTGATCATTGGTCTGATAAGTGAAGAGTACAGGGGAACAATGACCTCACTAGATCTGGATGTGAATCCCTTCATGATCAGGTGGGCAATGTAGAAGGTCTTTCTAACCACTTTAGCAACGTGAGTGTCAAAAGAAAGGCCACTGTCAACCTGGGTCCCCAGGTCCCTGATAACCTCTTCTGTGCTTAGTGGATTGCCACCTATATGGTAGCTTGGGGTTACCTTGTTTTTCCCGAAGGGTATGACTATGCATTTTTGGTGTTTAACTTCAGGCCATGGCTCTGGCACCAGCTATCTGTTTCCGTGAGTCCCTTCTGAAGGATATCTGTGTTCGATGCACTTTCCATTATGGCGCCCAGTTTGCAGTCGTCTGCAAACTTTGTCAGCCAAAGTCCTCCCATGTTGGCCTGTACTTCTGAGAAGTAGATGCCGAACAATAGGGGCTAAGGACCGAGCCCTGTGGGACACCACTTGTGACCGGCTTGGAGTCTGACATAGCCAGCAACTCTAACCCTGTGGGTTCTGTCCTTAAGCCAGTTTGCAACCCATCTTGTGACATATGGGTTTACATTTAAGCTGGTAAGTTTTTCTACAATACCGAGTGGGGTATTGTGTGAAGGCCTTTGCAAGGTCAAGGTAGGCTGTATGGACTGCCTTTCCCTCATCAATGGCCTTGGTGACTGTTTCAAGAAGTCGACCAAGTTCAAAAGGCATGATCTGCCCTTGACGCCAAACTGGGTTGGGTCCAATGTCTGCAAGTCCCCTATATCTTTGTTTATGAGCTCCATTATGATCCTCTCCATAGCTTTGCAGACTAGACTTGTTAAGCTTATGGGGCAGTAATTACCAGGGTCCGTAGAGGCACCGCCTTTGTGGAGTGGGACCACAGTTGCCGTCACGCCACCCTGGGCACGTATCCTGTGGTAAGGCTGAGATTAAACAGCTGCCTTATGTGCGGGTTTAATTCCTCATTTAGCTTGTGTAGCACACAGCCGGGGACACCATACTTACTGATATATTTCTTAAAACTGCAACACCATAGCTCATATGGGAAGGCCGGTCCCAGCGGACCCACCTGTCCCACCTCAGATGGCCATGGCACTGGGCACCAGCACATCTGGGGTACAGCCTGGGACTTCCACCTCCATTGGCCCTGCACCACCTTTGGGTGGAACCACCACAGGGGATGGGGCTCAGCCCCCCCAGGAGGAGTGGGGGGCAGACAGGTACCTGTCACCTGGCATCAGGTCCGGGCCGTGGTGCGTAGCGAGCTTGACAAGGAGATTCGAGACAAGCTATGGCAGCTTGAGGGCCACGTGGTGCAATTAGAGGGTGAGTCTGCCCCTCCTACCCAGCCCCCAGCACAGCACACCTTTGGGGCTGTGAAGGTGCAGTGGTGACTTCCAAACACACCTCCCCATCCAAGGTGTTTACCCCCCACGTGTCATATACTGCCCCTGTATGCATCTTGTTTGTCTTGTTTGTTAACCTACCCAACCTACTTCCCCAAATATACCTACTACCCCTCCCCAACATCCCACTCTCACCTGAAAAAAAAAGGGCAATCTGTTCCCACAAAAAAAAAAACCTCGCCCCATACATAGTTGTCCATTTCACACACGTGTCCATTGGACACATGTAATCTGGTCTAATTGGCATCACAATGAACTATTGTTGTCCTCATCCCCACCCAGGGATTTGAGTGTCCAAATCTACCTCCAAATTCAGTGTATATGCACAGCTGTAGCTGTAGAAGAAACAGGCAGCTATGGACATTCCCTACACCCTTCCTGCACATCCCTGGATATTTTCCCTACTGTCTTTCCCTCTTTGTGCCCCTTTTTCACCACTTTCCTATCAACCCCTTTTTTCTTTTCTTTTAAAGAAATTAGCGCGGGGGTATGTGGGAGTAAGCACTTTTAAGCAGCAATAAGTGGGTTTAAGCCTGTTTGCGTGGGGGTAAGCTATGCCTACACACATTAAGCAATTTAGAAGCTAACGGAGGCTAAGAAAATGTAACCAAAAGTTAGCAGTGCTTACCTCAGCGCAAACCCGCTTAAAACTGCTTTAAAGTGCCTTAATCACTCTGTATTCAGCCTGTGTTGTGCCCAGTAACAAAATAAACAGCCTCTGCAAGGCTTGAACCCAGAACCATACACAATGTGATTTACCTTTAAGCCAGGCCAGATATACATAATGCTGATTTTTTCAGAAACATAACATCTAACCCAGACATGCAGCAGTACAGAGAATGTATACCTACATATAGTTGTATGTGTGTGTGTAAATATATTAATATCTAAACAGATACAACATATCTATATATGTATATATATATATATATATATATATATATATATATATAAAACATATCTATATATGTATATATATATATATATATATATATATATATATATATATATATATATATATATATATATATATATATATATATATATATATATATATATATATATATATATATAGGTTTACTATCAAAATGCCGACATGCAATTGCACGGCTATGAAGTATTCGAACAACATATGTTTGGATACTTCATAGTTCAGCAGGTGATGTGAGCGAACATTATCATTGCGAATGGACTGTGCATTCGCAATTATAACGTTCACTCATGTAAGGGGATCGAGGTACAGTGCGGTTAGGGAAATGCATCCCTTTCCTCACTGTAGTGTGATCTCGGAGTTGGAATATTAAGTTAGGTGGGGTGTGGGGGGTGCATCCCCCACAGGGGGATGTGAGTGTAGGCTAGTTAGGTAGGGAGTTAAGGGAAGGGTGGGAGTGCTGTTAACTAGCGACATTTTTGACAATTAACAGCTGTTTTCGACATTAGGTGCATACGGAAATGTTCATTTCCGATGTTAAAATTCGAAGTTAGGTACACTTTTTTTTTTTTTATTTTCGAATTTTTGATAGTAAACCATATATATATATATATATATATATATATATATATATATATATATATATATTCAGAAATATATATATATATATATATATATATAAATATATATATTCAGAAATATATACATATATATAAATATATATATGAACATATATACATGCAAATGCCGACATCTACACATATATATGTCAACACCTATATGTCTACATATACACAGCAAGTTACATATATGTACGCAGATATATATCTCCATAGGTATATACGGATATATGTAAGCAAATATATATACCTATATAGGTATATATGGCCATATATCTGTAGATAGCAACGGTAGATTAACAGAAACATATATGTCCACATGCACCGTTAATGGGGTTGAGAGGCCCCAAACAGTATATGTCTTGCATGAATTGACAAACCCCCCCACAGCCAAACACATCCCCCTGCAATACACTACCAAGTTTATTTTATTTTATTTTTTTTATTTAAATAGGAATTTACATTATTTGTTTTTTATTTTTTATTTATTTCCCCCTCCCCCACCCAGTAGGCGGGCCAACCAGCACAGGCCCATCCAACCCAGCCTCTTCTCAACCCATATTTTCTTTACCCACATTTCCACCCCCCCAGCTTCACACACGCAGCCACCATCCCTTCTTTGGTTACCGTCCCATAGCAACCACACCACCACACTTTGCCCACCCTCCACTCCTCCTCCCCTCGGGACTCATCCAGTATGTTGTCCTGACCCAAGTATCTTTGGTCTTCCACACTCTGTAGTCCATGCACATATGAACACAGCCATGCTTACCTTTGGAGACATGAGGTTACTGCAAAGAAAAACACCTAATTTTTGGGTCGTCCGCATGGGATGAATTTTTTCTTGGCAATAACAATAGACTTCACGGGTTGACTTTGTTTACCCCAATGGTTTTATTTTTAGGTATCACAAAGCATACGTGGTACACAAGGTTGCCTGGTATGCACATGACACCTAATAGGAACACCTAATTCAGGTATATGGGAAACACATGACCCTTGTAGACACATGGCACTACAGGTTTCCCTCTTGATAACTAAATTATTTTCTAATGAAGATGCACACAGCACCTTGCAGGACTACTGGTAACTGAATCACCTCTTTATTATAATTATAATGAAGATGCACACAGCACCTTGCAGGACCACTGGTCTCACAGTATTATTGGTTAAGAGAAGTAATGCACAAAAAACCAAAGACAAGCAAAGAATAATCCACGACCTTGAAGAAAGGAACCGGAACTCTGCTAAAGTCCACAAGGCTGTATTTTTATTTCTGAAGTATTCCAAAAGTCACAGATAAAATCACACAAGCGCTTTCGCTCAGGCAATCCTGAGCTTTATCATTTATAAAACTAAAATTAACCGCACTCAAAAAAATTGAACGAAGAGAAGAAATTTTAACTAAGAACTGAACTTCGTGACAATAAAAGCATTCAAAAAAATAGTAAATCACACCAACAACTCTTGTAGAACTTTAGCGCTTTGGTCTTATTTATTATAAAGACTTCTTCAGAAAGACATGTTTCATAAGTATGAACAACCATTTTCGCTTCCTTTATATACATTAGTTCTAGCAGGCCATTTAAATTAACAACAGTTCCTTTCCAGTAGTAAAGTGTGAACAAGCAGGGTGCTGTGTGCATTTTCATTAACATTACAATCACAGTTACATAAGGTAAATTGGTCAGACAGTAATAGCCTTGTGGTGCCGTGTGTATACTAAAAGGGATTGTGTGCAAAAAGGGATTGTGTGCAAAAAGGGATTGTGTGCAAAAAAGGGGATTATGTGCAAAAAGGGACTGTGTGCAAAGAAAAATTAAATAAATAAAAAATAAAAAAAAAAATTTTTATCAAGGCTACCCAGTCTTGATAATAAATAAGATGAAAGCGCTAAAGTTCTACAAGAGTTGTTGGTGTGATTTACTATTTTTTTGAATGCTTTTATTGTCACGAAGTTCAGTTCTTATTTATATATATATATATATATATATATATATATATATATATATATATATATATATATATATATATATTTTGTGCAAAATGGCACAAAATACACTGAACAGACTGATATAGCCAACATCCTGGCAGACAGGTTCAGTGCAAACTTCACCCCCACTCACCCCCAAAAAGGGCCCATAATTATACCAGAAGAATGTAGTGCCCCTGAAACCACAGACACTCAGGTTAAAACAGCCCTCTCCAAAGCCAAAAACAAAGCATCAATGGGACCGGACGGTGTCCCAGGCTGTTTCCTACACAAGCTCAAAGATGAACTAACGCCTCACCTAAACACACTGTTTAAACTTAGCCTCTACACAGGCCACATGCCCACAGAGTGGTGCATAGCAACAGTTATTCCGCTCCACAAAGGTGGAGCCACAACAGACCCCGGGAACTATCGCCCTATAAGCCTGACTAGCTTGGTCTAAAAAGCTATGAAGCACATTATCATGGATCTCATTAACAGAGACATTGGAAACCTCCGAACACTGGACCCTACCCAGTTCGGCTTTGTTAAGGGCAGATCATGCCTCCTAAACCTGGTGGCTTCTTTGAAACAGTTACCAAGGCTATAGACGAGGGAAAGGTGGTCCACATAGCCTACCTAGACCTCGCAAAGGCCTTCGATACCATTCCCCATTCAGGTGTTATAGACAAGCTCACCAGCCTGAACATAAACCCCTATGTCACGAGATGGGTTGCCAACTGGCTCATGGACAGAACCCACATGGTAAGAGTTGTGGGAGCTAGGTCTGACTCTAAACCAGTTACAAGTGGCATTCCCCAGGGCTCAGTCCTAGGACCCCTCCTGTTCTGCATATACTTCTTAGAGGTACAGGCAAGCACAGTAGGACTATGGCTGACCAAGTTCGTGGACGACTGCAAACTAGGGGCTATAATTGACTCTCCGGCTGACACAGACATCCTCCAAAAGGGTCTCACTGAGACAGATACCTGGTGTCAAAACCATGGCCTCAAGCTAAATGCCAAAAAGTGCATAGTCATCCCCTTTGGAAAAAACAAAGTACCCACAAATTACCACATATATTGTAGCTTCCTAAATACGGAAGACATAATAAGGGATCTGGGGACCTGAGTAGATAGTAACCTCTCCTTTGATAATCACATTGCCAAAGTGGTTAGAAAAAAAGAGGTCATTTGGGCCCTCTACTCATCACTCATCAGACCCATCATAGAGTACAATACCCCATTTGGGATGTACCTTACAAGACACCTGCAACAACTGGAAAGACCACAGAAGTACCTCACCAAGAGGATCACTGGCCTCAATCAGATGCCCTATGCAGCTCGACTGAAAAAACTCCAGCTGTACTTGGTTGCATACTGCTTACTCAGAGGTGATCTCTGCCTGACATACAAGGCCATGTCCAACCCGGAATTGATGGACATGCTCCACCTAAAGAAAACCATATCCCCTTGAGCCACACGCTCCAGGGATCTAAACCTCACCACAACAATAAATAGGACGTGCTGGAGGGATAGATTCCTGTCGCAGAGACTTCCCACGGTCCGGAACAAAATTCCAATCTACATTAGGCAGAGTTCCTCGCTAACCCTCTTCAAGAGAAACCTTGACAAGTGGACAGGAAACAGAAAGTTTACCCCAGGGATCACGTCAATGGCTGTGCTGGACAGAGGCACAGAGAACTAATCTAAGGGGGCGGCGAAAGCCAACACATTCCAGCTAGGCTTATAAATGCCTTTGGGCAGATAGCCTAGTACCTACCTATGAACATATATATATATATCTATCTATATATATATATATATATATATATATATATATATATATATATATATATATAAATATATATATATATATATATATATATATATATATATAAATATATATATATATATATATATATATATATATATATATATATATATATATATATATATATGAATATATATATGTATATATATATATATATATATATATATATATATATATATACATGTATATAGATATACATGTGACTACACCATATGTACAGTAAGAGACTTATGTAGTAGGCGCACACAATATGGTACACCCACTATGCCTACAGTAAACACCCTAACACCTGGACACTGGATGACCCACCCATGCAAATGACATTCGTTGCCTGCCACATATACCCACAGAGAGGTCATAGGATAAACACCACACACAGGTTTGCAGAAATAGAATACCTTTATTTGTGTACTATTACAGAATTACATGCCATGTCATATAGCTGTTTAGTCACTGACATCCATATCAATAGAGTAATGCAACTAATACAGTAGTATGGAAAAGTCCACAACTGTTGCTGTCCAAGCCAAGCCCTTCAAATCATACATTAGGAAGGACAGACTGGGCTACAGGATAACACACAATCAACAGTAAGTGATGCAGGTGTATAGTCCAGCAGCTTTTATCTACACTCTGTACACAATCGCTAGGTGGTAAAGACTTCAGTTGACCAAATGGGATGTAACTGTCACATAACAAGGCATAACTGACACCATCACAGGCACACTAGCACACAGAACAGTCTGTATGGCAGGAGACAGTAGGCCTGCAGTAACCCACTTTATGTAAGTAATGTCAAGATAGGTGACATTTATAGTACTGTACATCCAGATACCTTAAGGCAGCTCACCCCTAATACCCCCACATGTTGTAACAGCCTAGGTTATGTATGGTGCATCCCCCCTAGACTCATTACTACAGGGCCATATACCACTGTTGGATACACTGGCCTCTGGAGTGCATATGGGCACACATGTATTGTGTAGGTAAAGCCCACAAATATTTGGCCCCAGCCCCACCGTATGTGTGGAGGATACAACAGCAGTGGACTGTTGGCAGCCATGGCAGCATGGTATACGTATATGTGCATATGTATCTCTATCTGTATATGTGTAGACATATACTGCTCTGTATATGTATATATCTGGGTGTGTATATCCATATCAATGTACATATACACATCCTTCTATATATGTCGATATGTACATGTGTAATTATCTATATAGATATCTGGATAATCATATGTACATATATATTCACCATATGTCCTGAACATGGGGTGTAGCCCTACCTCAGCCCCTATAGTCCCATCTTCATAGTGCAAGGGGATGTCAGGCATGTATAGCAGGTATATTAGCAGACTGTTGCTACTGTAATAGGGATTGTCTTCACAGATATGGTGTGTGTGGGAGGTCACATCTGCTTTTCACATGTGTGCCATTGGCTACTGACAGACATCCTAAGGACATCATAGTACAGTACCGCTGCAAGCACGTAATGCTCCTGTGGACTACAGCAGAGATATTGGCCAATAGATGTGGACATTCTGACACTTTCTGTATAGTCCAGAGGTATACACAGAACCCCTTAGTGCAGATCATGTGGATCAAGCCTGACAATTTGGATGTTAACAGGCATGCAGATGGGTATAACGCATAACACCTGGTATACATTCTCCCCCATAGGTTATGCATTCACACACCTCTGTCTGTCCTGACACATAACTGCTGGTACAGAGGTGCCATGGCCACATATTACCCACTAGATATTGACATACATCTGTGCAGCATCCCACCGCTCTGTCTGACATACATGATTATTAAGGGAGGCCTGGCAGCAGTACATCTGGAAAGTATCTGGGCATGACACCTCGCTGGGTAGGTACATTAAGCTGCTAGGCATGTAACAAAGCACTGTGCAGGCTACAGACAGACTGGCTCAACACTGGCCTACATCTCCTATGGGGGAATGCACATGTACCTGCATATATAGTAGGCTCTACAGGCATGTCACAGCACAAGTTAAGATACACCTGTGTGAAAGTGCATAACCACAACCAATGTGAACACTGCCACAGCCACATATGGTAAGCTAGCATAATATTACAGTATATGGACTATCTGTTCAACACCATCCTCATATGTGCCACTCACACACTGACCCTACAAATACTGGGCTGCTACACAGTGCGATCTGATGCCCGTCTGTGGTATGGCACTTGTGTGTATATGGCTCTACAAACATGTAAGCCAATATGGTAACATATAGTGGAGCAGCATGTAACATCAGATAGGATGGGAGCTAGGACGATGACATCTACCACAGTCTGTACACAGGCCAAGGTACATATTAACAATACACACACTGTCGGCATTCACCAAAAGTACACAGACCTCAGTACTGTATAAACAACCACAGAATGCCCAGGTCATGTCATCAAATATAACCCCTACTGTACATAACATGTTTAGCAGTCTGATATCTCACTGGCTTGTTATCAGATATGATGACACTAATGATGGTGTACAGCACATATCCATCTCTTAAGGCACGACATATGTACAAAGAAGGTTGACAGAGTTGTGGCTGGAAGCACATACACAGGGCCAATATTGACATGTTGCTGTGATAACCTCATACATTTACTGTTGTAACAGGGTTTGTTGCAACATATGCCCTATGAGGGATATGGGGTCAGTAACTGTCATGGATTTCACCATCTACAGACTGCAATCCTCACACTACCTTCTGCAGTTCACAGATAGATGCTGTGTGGGTAACACATGAAACCAAAGGCACAACACACTGCCCAGTTTGCAGATGACCCTACAGATGGGGATTCCTCATAGGTTCATATGTAGGTACTAGGCTATCAGCCCAAGGGCCTACGTAAGCCTAGCCAGCAAGGTTCCATAGCTTACGCCACCCAAGAAAGTTATTTTCCTGTGCCACTGTTGAGCAGAGACACAGAAGTGATCCCCGGGGT
This sequence comes from Protopterus annectens, assembly GCF_019279795.1. NCBI lineage: Eukaryota > Metazoa > Chordata > Ceratodontiformes > Protopteridae > Protopterus > Protopterus annectens. The sequence goes on from NC_056740.1 coordinate 96,526,944, forward strand.
GTATTTCCTATTTCCCATCCACTCATCAAGATTTTTCTTGAAGAGTGCTAATGAAGAACTTTGCTTGACATAGATGGGTGGCTTGTTCCAGAGTATAGGAAGTCTCTGGGACAGGAATCTATCCCTCCAGCATGTCCTGTTTATTGTGGCAACAAGGTTTAGGTCCCGAGAGCATGTAGCTCAGAGGGATTGGGATTTCTTTAGGTGTAGCATGTCCAACAGCTCTGGGTTTGACATATCTTTATATGTTAGGCAGAGATCACCTTGGAGTAGGAGATATGCTACTGAGTAAACATAGAACTAACATGGCAGGTATTAAAACATGTAGGACAGCCATATCCACACACACACACACACACACACACACACACACACACACACACACACACACACACACACACACAGACACACAGACACACACACAGACACACACACACACACACACACACACACACACACACACACACACACACACACACACACACACACACACACACACTTAAACCAACATTACTCCTAATGCAGTATAGCAGCACGTACAGTCTGTAGTCAGGTTAGGTACACCCCCCTCCTGTGTGTTGCCCTGTTTCCACAGTGTATGTTGTTAGAGGTAAATCCCCAATCCATCTGAGATGCTGTTTGCCAAACAACACATCTAGTTCCTGCTCACAGTGAATGAAAAGGCCCAACACCAACATGATGTTCCTAGATATTGGATTGTGTTTCCATGCAACTGGCTATGGCAATGTTACCACAGCTGTTCCACATGCAATCAGCTAGGGGAGGGCTGCAATTCGTGCAGAGCATCACTTAAAATGCACATGCTGCTGCCTAAGAAAAGCAGGTGTAGGTCTCCACATCCACTAGTGAGGGAGTGGGAGAGGCAGGCAGAGGCATTGACAAGTCAGGGAGTGGTGGGTGAGCAAAACCTAAGCATGTTTGTGTCACACACCTACCAGCACAGGGTATCAAACCTCTGATGACTATGTAGTGCTATTACAGTCCTATGCAGTTATTGAATGCGCCACATAGGTTACCTGTTGTGGAGTTCTCAGAACATATATGTGATGGTGAGTGACATCTGCAACAGGGATATGGTAGCTATATGGTAGGTGAAGTACACATGCCTGTCCACATGAACAGGCGCCAGCGTCAACACAGCCAAACTCTCACAGGGATGCACAGAAATTGGCACACTTGGCAGGGCCAGGGATACAGCTCATCACTAATGAGATTGTCACAGCACATTACTGTGCAGGTATCACCTGTACCACATGGGTCATATGGAGGGTATATGGGAAAAAGGTATGGGGAGGTGTCTGGCATCAGACAGCATGCTTCAGTATACCACTGGGGGTTGTAGTGAGTGTGGATGTGATCATATGCATCATACAATACACACACAAACACACAGGGTACCAGTACTGACATGCATGGGTGCATTTATGCACGGGTATGTGGTGGTTGACTGTGCCAGATGGCTATACAAGGCTAGGTGATGGATATACCTTGGCATCAGGCCACATGACAATGTTCTGCATTGTGGCTCAGGACTGTGGTTTCTACATTTACTCACACAGGTGGGTATGGTATCCAGCATCCAGTCACCTGGGTGACTATTGTATGTGGTGGCCAATGCTGTGCATCGCTTGCCATGTATGTCTTCCTTAGTCCATGACATGGACAGTGTCTTGGATGTGCACAACTCCCACATACATGTACAGTGACATGTGGAATTGTACCTGGGGTGTTGGGCTCATGTTGTGTGCACAGATTATCATCAGATGTACCAGTCTTGGTCACATGTTGCAGGAACTGGTAATGGACAGGTTACCCCTGCACCTACATTGATAGCATGCTAATGACATTCCCTGGTGTCAGTGGAATCTGTCCATACAGGGCATGTTTTCAGGCATGGTGTGTCCATTGTGGGTCACATGTGATGGCACCACAGGTGTTGCAGGTGTCCAGTGGGGAACATGGGGAAGGTGCACTGTCTGTATGTATGTGCCTATTGGACAGATGGACAGGGTGCCATGCCCTCTGCAGGCCACTGCATTCACTCCATAGTTACTATCAGTCACCAATATGCAGTGTACTACACACATATTGGCTGTTGCCTCTGCATGTGTGTGTGTGTGTGTGTGTGTGTGTGTGTGTGTGTGTGTGTGTGTGTGTGTGTGTGCCTTGCCTTCTACACAGACAGATTCTGGCAGACACACACAAACACAGTTGCCAAGACTGGGGTTAGAACTCCTACCTAAATACAGTAGTACACAGTTACAGCACATGCTATAGAGATTACTGGGATACAGATCTCCCAAAGGTGTATTTAACAGTGTATGACCTCAGCAGATTTGTCATAGTGGGGCTATGGGGAGGGCAGTGTGTGTGCATGGACCATAACCCATTCATCTAGGGGTTGATACGCCACGTGAGGGCACAACCTGGGTCATATTTCACAGGTACGTGTATGCAGCTGCTAGATGACTACTTCCTTGAACAGTCATGTTGCACAACTGGCACATGCACCACATACTCTGTAATGCTGACAGATACCAGAGGCTACTATCCGCAGTGAGTAACATCTGACCCTCATGTGGTTGTGGCCCTTTGGCTGTGTGCTGGGTGGAACAGGCCAGGATGGCTGCTTGTCACAGTCACCCTCTTCTACACATCTATGTATGTCTACATTTGGCTTATTATAGTGTGTTGCCCTTATATATATGCCTGCATTCCTATCCACTGTGTGTGCAAAGCATGTGTGGTGCATACTGAGGAGTGTCTGCACTAACATCTGCGGCTGCCAGATATGTCTGGTTCACTGGTGTTTGCAGACATGGCCTTCATGTGTTTAAGTGTGTGAGCATGCCCAGTATGACCTTTCAGTATGTTGTTGACTGACATTGCCTTCATTTCTCTGTGTGTGGGCATGCCCAGTATGGCCATCTGTAATGAATGTGTGGATCGAGCCCAGGTCATTTGTACTGCAGTGCTGACCTTTCTGTTGTACACCTACAGCTAGCAGGCTGTCTCTGCAGGGTATCTGTCGATCATTTGGCATGGACTGTTACTACATTTCTGCATTTCTACATTTCTGCATTTCTACATAGGATGGGGGCACACCTGACTCTTTCTACATTTCTACACAGAATTGTGGGGGGGGCACACCTGACTGTTACTATATTTCTACGTAGGATGGGGAGGGCACACCTGACTATTTCTACATTTCTACACAGGATTGGGGGGGTACACCTGACTGTGACTTCATTTCTACATAGGATGGGGGGGGGGCACACCTGACACTTGTACACATTTGCTAGGACTTTACTGGTATGTTGGGTACTCCATTTCAGTCTGTTGTCTTACCTATCATGCTGACTAGAGGCATACCAGTGTACTACAGATCTTAGCTTTTAATTACCTACATATTAGTTTCTGATTTCCTACCCTTCAGAACTAACATCCCGCTGCCTGACCTGCTGTAGTCTGTTTATGTAGGCCTGGGGGGAAGGTTACCCATAGGCTTCATTCAGAGGCCATAGCACCACCTTTGTTTGTGTTTGTCTACACCTGTCCTGCTGGCTGTGACTGTTGTTGGGTATGTGACCCCCACTGACTGGCATGTGTGAGTCACTTATCTTGTGGGTGTCCCAGTATTGAGTGTGGTGCTGCAGGATTGCCTATGTCGGATGCACATAGTACACTCCCTGCACATGGTTAGTCACAGGTAGTGTAATGTTTGGCATCCCTTTTACTGTATGTGAGCATCATAGAGAGGTGTTATTTCCTGGGTCCCTCCTGTGTCAGTGTATGTGCTATGCGTTACCTCTTTGCCAAGGCCAGGGCATACTGTGCATGCCTCCTTCTGCCTACTGCGGCAGGCTCAGGTTGTTCCTCCTCTGAGTCACTCTGTGCCTGTGCTGGAGTTTGCAATGGTGGGGGGGCTGTGTAGCCCTGCCCCATGCTGTTCCTGCTGCAGCTGTTTCCACAGGATCATATTGTGTAGCATGGCACATATGATGACAATCTGGGTACATGTAGCTGATGAGTACTGCAAGGCTCCACCGGATGTGTTCAGGCACCAGAACCATGACGAGTATCCCAAACACACACTCTATTATAATTCTGGTCTGTGTGTGTGCCTTATTATGGGGTTCTTTTTCGGGTGTGTGTGCATTTCTGATGGGTGTCATCAGCCACGGCTCCAGTGCGTATCCAGCATCTCCCACTAGGTGACCATCAGGGATGTCCCCACTGGAAAATCTCTGGTACAGCTGCATCAGATGTCAGATGTGGGAACTGTGATAGCTTCCAGGGCAGCCAGCACACACATTCATTATTATGCCCTGGGCATCACACACAACCTGGCAGTTGATGGAGGGGAAGCCCTTGTAGTTGATGTAGACCCTACTCCACTCATTGGGTGGTATTTTGATGCATATGTGCATGCAGTCTATAGCACTCACTACCTCAGGGTATTCTGCTATTTGGTGGAACAGTTGCATATTGCTGGCCAACGTCTCACGGGTGTTGGGGAAATATATGTGCTCACCGGCATGTGCTGACATGGCATCTAGGAACTAGTGGAGTACCCTGGATGCTGATGCCTGTGAAATCCCCATCATATCCCCAGATGGCCTTTGAAAGGTACCTCTGGCTAGCATTCTTAGGCCTACACATACCTTGATATCCACTGGCATGGGTTCCCCTCTGTTAGTTCTGTGTGTGAGGTGTGGCTGGCACAGGTCAACAATTTGATGTAGGAGGTCCCTGTCCACCCTATAGCGTTCCACTATCTCCAGTTTATGTAGCCCCTAGTAGGTTACCCTGGGTCTGTACACTCTTCTCCATCTCCTCACTGTGGGTTGGAAGACAGCATTCAAATCCTCACCACTCTCAGCCTCTTCCACAAGTATATGATAGCTATTGCAGCCCCTATCATTTTGATGTTAAAAGTTCCCCACTTGTTTACACCAGTGGTGTTAGAGTGTGGTAAAACCAGAGGGGAAGGTGTTTGCATAGTTTATAGTAGTGTTCTGGGCTGGTCTGGTCTGCTGCCTGTGTAATTGGCTGATTCTGATACATTTCACCTGCCAGCTAAGCTAGTTCTCCTTGATTACCTTCCTACTGCTGTTTTCCCTTCCCATTGCCTTCCTGTTTAAGCCCCTGTGCTCAAATTTAAGCTCAAATGTGCACACTGCTGCTATTTCCTGGTTTAACCTCTTTTTTCTTCCTGTAAAACCCAGTGCATGGCACGCACACCTGCTTAGGCTTTGTACAGAGTGCTAAGCAGGTTTAGACACACCCCCTAGCTTAGCTGTGCTAAGCTAGGAGCAATCCCATGCCACAGGGCTTCAATCCACTTACAGTATGCCTGACACCCCCCCATCATGTCACCTAACTTCTAGGCTTGCACCAAGCTATTCCTACTCTTACACTGTTGGGACCTGACTCACATGCTGGAGAAAACTGGGATTCACTTTCCTTCCCCTCATTTGCATAGGACTGCCTGCTAATGCATAGTTACATGTCTCACACTGAGCCTCCCCCCGTAGCAACCACTACTCACTGGCCAGGTTGTCCTCTGACTGACATTGACTTGCATGGCAAAATAGTGATTTTAGTTAGACTGCTTATTTTAAGTTTATTTTATTATCCCCCCTCGATCCTGTTTACGCGCCGCTGCCCTACGCTTAAACAACCGCTATAGGCTAAAAAAATAAAAGTTGATTTTTGTATGTTTTTTTTTGTTTGCAATGCCAATGGCCTTATACTTGGCCATTGGCATGCTTACTGCATGATATGCAGCCTTTATATGGGGCTGTCACAGCTCCATTTTGTTTTTTGCAGAAATGTACTCGGTTACTAACAGAGTACATTTCTGCAGATAGCACTAGTTCTGCATGGACTGTTGCAAGCTTTCTGGATGGGAAAATCACCTAATTTGCATAGATTTCTCCTGCAAATGGGGTGATTTGCATACCAGGGCTTAGTCCGTGCAGGATTAGTGCAGGAGTGCTCATGCACGCTCCTGCAGGCTGTTCCTGGATCGCACGGCAGACATATTGCCTGCTTGGGCTTCTGCACCGATCTTGCACTCCATGCAAGCTTTTGAGAATTCAGGGGAATGTATCTGGCCAGTGACAGATAAAAGTTACCTTTGGGTTGTTTTCAAACCATAGGCTCCTTGCACACATGTTACAGAACCATGCATTCCTGCATGTGTTCTTTAATGGTTGTGCTAAATTATATTCCTTGTAAAATGCAGCACAACTTGTTAGAGTATGATTTAAACTTGTGGTTTTGAACATTTTTACAGTAAGCAATGAAACAAAACATATGAACCAGTAATGGCAAAACTGCCTAACTCACAACATTTCATCCATAAAAAGGCCAGTCAAGCTTTTACATTTTAAGAAAAACTCATCAGAATAATTCCACATTAAAGAACACTGTAACTAATGAAGAGGTTGATGCTAGCAAACAACTTTGTATTTCAGTGTTTCATCTACAAATTCAGTGTGTGCTGCCATTGAAGAATAAAGTGCTTATGTTACGTTAAAAAAATGGTAAGCTGGTAATATTGCAATAGTGAATAAATGGCAAACTTACAACAGGTTCATAATTACTAGGCATCTCATCTGAAGGAGGACACACTCAGGACTACAGCAACCCCCCCCCTTAAATTACTACATAGTATCAGAAATCCATCTACATGCTATGGGAATAGAACCCACAACCTTCTACTTCAAAAGAAGAATGCGACCTATTGTGCTTGTAACAATGCTTTTAAATTCTATTGCACAATAGTGATGACCATTTGCTAAATAAAACAATTTTACATTATAAACAGACTTAGTATGAGCAGTGGTAAACTACTCTTCCCTTCAAGCTCATGATTCCTTGAAAATACACTGAAGCTCAATTAATTGAAAATGCACTAAAAGTCAATTTTTTTTACAGCTTGGTAGTTGGTGTAAAGGATTCAGGCTGGCATCCCTAACTAGGGCATTTCACACATACACACAAAGGTCTTCTCCATTTTAGGCCAAAACCAGCAGTTGCAGCCCACATACAGGCTGGCAGAAGTGGTAGTAAACAGCAGAAAAAAACTTCAGAGTTGCAGGGGATTCCAGTTAACAAACCCTAATCTTTCCAATTTGCAAGTTGCCTTTTCCAAATCCAACTTAGGGACGATATACTCTTCCTCCAGTTCAAATCTGTATATAGCAAACATTGTTGCTGTTTCAAAGTTATTAATATTAATAATCAAAAATTGCCTGCAAATGTCATACTTCACAGAAACACTCACCCTTCAGCTTTTTACAATTCAGCATGTACTTATTTATAATGGAAGTGAACAAAAATCCTATCATCTTGGTAAAATATATTTTTGAGTGACTTGGTAGTTGGTATAGAGGATTCAGGCTGCTATCTCCTGTAATTAAGGTACAGGATTTGGTCCTGAGCAAATTAACTAACCTGGCATCCCTAACTGGGGCATTACATGTACACACACACACACACACACACACACACACACACACACACACACACACACACACACACCACGCACCACACACACCACACACATACCACACACACACCACACCACACCACACCACACACACACACTTTCAGCTGTGGTGGAACAAGCAGGTCCCAGCAAGTGTTGTGTGCATTCAGTGAATGGATGAAGCAGGTTTTTTTGCATTTAAATTCCACGATGCATGGAATGCAGAAATGAAGAAGAAGGCAACAGAATGACAATGTATGTAAATCCAGAAAAGAAAAAGCAAGCAATAAATATGTGTGTGCAAGCAACAACAAGGCACATAAGGAAGAATGGAAGCAGGGGGGTGTTCTTAAAGAAGAAAGCCCTTAAAAACATTTCTTAAAAATGTTTTTATTGAAAAAGTTAATGTGACAGCCCTTGGCTAACAGGGGCCCCTTTTAAGCCAGTGGGCCCTACCACTAAAGAACCCAATAGCCCTCCTCGTAATGCTATATATTGTACTCACCGCCATCCACAGGGATTTCAAAAGCTGAATACAGTAATATACCTGTATACTTCCCAGAATCCTGTGCAACAGAAAAATGCTGCTGTATGTCTGTTATAAATAAATAAATAAATAAATAAATAAATAAAAAGCTTATTCTATAACCTTGTATTTTATTAGACTCATCTGTGTAGCGTGGTGAAAATTTGGTGTAATACCAACTCCTGAAATATGTTGTTCTATTTCATCCAGTGTGACTGATTTTAATACATACTCATTTTGATATGACATGGACCAAAATGCCTCATTTTACATTTACTAGTACCAAAACTAAGTTGAAGAACATTTGTCCATTTCTAAATGTTTGCAAAATTCTGCTACTCTGCTATCTTATTTGTCAACTCCTGATTTTCCATTACAGGTAAACATAGATTGTATTATTTCCTAGTCTCCATGTTAAGATAAAAGTAAAGATATTAAACAATGTGTACATCTAGCACTTACATTATTATCATTTCTCCCACTTTTTTCTCTCACTTTTTTCCTTCATTTTTTTTCTCCATTTGCCTACTCTGTGACTCAAAGCAAGACACTTAACCAGACATTGTTCCTAGGCTACCACTGAAAAAGAACTGTGCTTCCAATGGGATTACTTGGATATCAAATCATTTTTTATAACAGATTCTTTAGGCCATCTAATCATTTTTTTCTACAGCTTTCATAAGAATCAAAATAACATTTAATTTCTGAGACCTTGAATCAGAGACCCATCTAAGGTTCATAAGTACTATGTCAGTAAAACATGCATCAGGGAGTTCTCCAGCTCAAAACTCCAGGGTGTGAGCTTTACTCTCAGCCTCTAATAATGGCCTCAAATGTTCTACATGTATTGTCTGAGTCTACATAAGTTTTCTGGAATATTTCTGTTTCCTCCTTCCTCTAACAACACCATGCTGTTTGATTTGCTACACTAAGTTGCCTACACTGACCACATTGTGTAGCTACCCTAGCTCTTGTGGTTTAAGCCCCAGCTTTAAAAAGTTTGAGAAAGAAAAGTTCACTTTCCCAGATAAGTAAATAAATATATATCCAATATGCTAGTTACCAAACTAAAAATAACCAGATTTACTTGGCAAGATCTCCTTGATGTGAACCTATATTACCTACTATCATATGAAGAATATTTTATCATAAATACTCTTTCTGCTTCTAAGTAATTTCTGCGTCACTTTCATCATCATTAAATCTAGCATCAGGTACTGCTATTTCAGTTACTGCTGCCAGAAAGTAATTATGTTTTAAGACTTTTTATTTTTCTTTTGTAGCTATATGTATGGTTTGTGCTGTCCTTGTGCAAAGAAGGGAAATAGGAGTAATCATATTTATCAGATGTTGGGCTGCTGATAATACAAATTTACTGGATTTAAATAGGATTGCCTCATCTTCTCTGACTTTACAACATTATGAAATAGTTTACCATAGCTAGAGAAAAGTACCTAGGTTCATAGGTTCATAGGTTCATACTAGGCTATCTGCCCGAGGGCATTTACAAGCCTAGCCCATAGTTTTGTGGCTTACGCCACCCCTTTAGTATGGGGAACTATACCCATTATTTTGCTGTGCCTCTGTTGAGCAGTGACACTGAGGTAATCCCTGGGGTATATCTGCGATCTCCCATCCATTGGTCAAGATTTCTCTTGAACAAGGCCAGCGAGGTGCTCTGCCTCACATATACCGGGATTTTATTCCACAGCATAGGGAGTCTTTGGGTGATGAATCTATCCCTCCAGCACGTCCTATTAATAGCCGTGTCGAGGTTTAAGTCTCCGCCCTTGTGGCTCTGATGGATCTAGATTTTTGAGGTGAAGCATATTCATCAAATCTGGGTTTGACATGGCCTTGTATGTTAGGCAAAGGTCACCTCTGAGCAAGCGGTAAGTGACTGAATAGAGCTGGAGTTCTTTCAGTCGGGCAGCATAGGACAGATGTTTGAGACCCTTTATCCTTTTGGTGAGGAACTTTTGTGGCCTCTCCAGCTGCTGCAAGTGTCGGGTCAGATACATTCCGAATGGGGCATTGTACTCAATCATTGGTCTGATGAGTGATGAGTATAGGGAGACTATGACCTCCCTTGATCTAGATGAGAATCCCTTCATGATAAGGTGGGCAATGTAGGTTATAAAGTTATGTGGGTCTGTGCAATTATCCACCAACCAACTGCTTGTCCAACACTAAATAACATTCCACACAAGTATGTTCCCAGTCATTCATTACAATCCAATGACCAAAAACTCCTGCCTGTCCACAAAGCTACTACATCTGCTGGGCATGGTCTCTATTTGCACCATGCTGCTAAGGCCTAGAGCTCCTTACCTGCATCCATCAGGTCAATACCCTCTGTCCCATCCTTCAAAAACCATTCTGAAAGACTTCCTACTCAAAAGCTGGCACTGTTCTTACTCAATACCAAGATAAGCTCTATCCCTAAATGTGAAGAAGTACCTATTCATACCTTATACCTTCTTATTCTCCCTTCTTCACTCACTTCCTTACTTTTGTTAACTTCTCCCCCCTGGATTTCTCTCTAAATATACCATAAGTCTGCTTTTTCTTCTCATTTCATATTGTCACTTCATATTGCCATTGGAGTTTATATTATACTAACTTACCTTTAATTACTTTATAAACTGGCTAAAATTATTCTAAATATTAAATCATCTTATAACTTTTATCTATTCTTAATCAATTTTTTCATATTATGTCTAATTTAGTATAATTATTTAAACTGTAGAATTTTTGTATTATTTTTGAAGATTATGAAATTGTTGTTCTTAAAATGTTTTGTATTACTTTGGAGCTTTTCTCTCCAGGCCGCCACTGAAAATGGACTTCTACCCAGTTGGACTTTCCTGGTAATCAAATGTGAACAAACAAATAAATAAAATGTATGCGTGATCTACTGAGGTACACATTACTTTTGAGGCAGTGAGTTAGTATCCAGTTGTATCATCTATTGTGTGTTGAAGTATCTGTCTATATTGGTTACAAGTATCTGCACTGGAACTTCTGTCCGCATCCTTCCCAAGTATGATAGCAAATTTAAGAACAAGCCAGTGTGATGGACCCCAGTACCAACAAATCTGGCTCTAAGCAGTAAACTAGAATCTCCTAATTTTGTAAATAGCATTAAAAAGGTCAACAATGAATTTAGGGGTAAGATTAAAACCTGCAAAGCTAGGTGAAAAGTAAATATTGCCACCTCCTAAAAAATGTAATCATGAAGCATTTTTAAGCTGTATTAGGAATCCTAGAAGTAATACTCAAACATTGCCCCGAGATGTTCTGTAACAGCACCACCTACTCTGCCAATATTGTCAATATTCTTACAGGTAAACCAAGTTCCGGATTTTCCCTACTCTCACCGCTCTACATCCCTGCCTTACTACTCAGCTCTTACTTTCCTCCCAAATCTAACTGTGTGGGTTTTGTCTGTGAAGTAGGCAGCTCTTTGATAGGTTACAGAGGGATTAATATCCACGCGGGTGAGTTTCTGATTATGATGGTTTCAAAAGCTTTAGAAAATTCCAGGAAGATTTTGATAAATTCTGTGCAGTTACTATTTCTTCAATTGATATGCGTATCCTGTAAGAGGGCTTAATCCTGTTCTGGCATACTTAAATGTATAATGTTTAGGAGGAATTTGAAAATAAGAGACACAAACTGTCATTTACACATAATATCTGTAGCAAAATGAGCAAGGGTTAAAGTCCAGTGTGCAGGAAAATGTTCTGCTGTCGCTGGTTTTTAATCATTTGTTCATGTATGTTTGCTACAGGCATCCATCATATTAAATGAGTTGCTGGGTCCCACGTCATGTCTGGGATACTAGTAAATGTCATTTCTACACTTGAAATTCAGATACTGCTCACAATATTTTTTTAGAATTCTCTGTTCTTCCTATTGCCAATGTAACAGTTTACCAGAAGTGCTATAAATACCACATGGATGTTTACTTAACTTTATGTAAAATGTGAGATAGATGCAAAAATAATCTTTATGGGAATATTATGAAATGTTCCTGTAAATGTCAAGGAAAGATGCATTTCTGGTAAAAAGAGTCTCTATGGCATTGTTGCCTTGCTCAGCTGAGTCGTAGCTTTGATATCTAACACTTTTTTTTTAATTCCTGTGCTAGGCATTCTTCCTCCCTGGATTTATGCTTTGTATAGTATAATATGATTTTGACAGTTCCCACCAAGGTGTGCCAAATTACTGCTTCTGGTTATGCCATTGTTGCTACCTGATAACAGCCGGGCATTGTAACACTTCTATTATTCCTCTTATCTGCACCCACCATGTAGTGCATCAGTTTAGACACTCAGAAAATTAAAAACAGAAACAAATAAGACTGGACAATTATTCATTAACTTCCTTTTATAAACCAACCATAAAAGAACAAAGTATCTTAGTTTAAATGGATTTAACAGACGGTGTCTATATAGTTAAATGCTTGACAACTGCGGCCCTCCTTCTAGAAATGATGAAATAAGATTTAATGTTCAGCTGGAATTTGACCTTTCATATATTTCGTGATGAGTAATATTAAATCAAGATGAACTTCAAAGGTAAGAGTAAAACAATCAAAAACTTAAAATCATGTTAAAATTTACCTTACCACACAATGTCTATCAGTGGAGGTTTCACATATGCTGCCTTTGCCTTAAAACAGCAACACACCTATAATATGTATTGTTGCATTAATTGGATAAAGGAGAAATACATATGAACACTTTCTCAAAGAAATGGAAAACATAACAACATGATAGAAGATGTTTTTAAAATAGTAAAGAAAGTGGAGCTATTGTTGACAGACACGTTTATTTATTTATTTAGCATTGGATGTCTGGGTACGTGAACTAGTCAAATTACCCTTTTCAGTCATAGTCCCTGCCAAAAGGCAAGGCAATAGACAAGAGTATTTAATGCATCAAAGCCATTACAATAAACAACAATAAAATCCACTCCAGTAAGCAGTAATAACCATCACTGGAAAATTACAGGTATGACAAACAATTGTTAACGATATGACACACAATTTGTCAGACAAATCCTATGTTGAAAGCACATATTCATATTACATCTACATAGCTATATGTGTAGAAGAAAGCATATATACCTAACATATCTTGTGAAAGATAAATTCTTCCAATGAGTAAAATAGTTATAACCATGATGGGAACCTGAAATAGAAAGTATACCCTCATGCCTTTTTAAGCAGCAGCTCTGTACACTGGTGTTCTGTATAAACCTCATAGTTATTTAATACATATAAGGACTTCTTCTTCTGGCTTTTCCCAGTTAGGGGTCACCACAGTGGATCACCTGTCTGCTCATGATTGGCAGTAGAGTTTTTATGGTGTCAAGTTGCCAGCCCAGCACCCAACCTTCCACAGAAGGCACACACATGCATACCTAGGGCCAATTTAGAGTGTCCAATCCACCTACAGCATATCTTTGGGATGTGGGAAGAAACCAGAGCACCAGGAGGAAACCCACATGACCACAGGGAGGACATGCAGACTTCAAACAGAAGGCACCTCAGCCGAGGATCGAACTGGGGAACCTCTTGCAGTGAGGTGACAATGCTAACTGCTGCACCACAGTGGCTGCCCTAATACATATAAGTACTATAAACTCTATTTCCACAACTGAATCAGTTTCGTTTGAATCAGCCTCTTAGGTGTGGTATCAGGGTCTTGTCCTACTGTCAAATAGGTGAATGAACAATACAGTAAGGCTACCTTAGTTAGGGTCCTTAAAACAATATTTATTTTCTTCTGTCAGGTGGGTTTTATCAGTTTCTTAAATATTGCCAGCTTTTTGAATGACCTATTGTTTTATGGGACAGTGTTCCAGCAGGCAGGTGCTATGTTGATAAAGATTTTTTCAGAAAATGCAATTGAAAAGAGAGACATTGAAGAAGCAGTCTATCTTGATTTTGTACAGAAAATCCTAGATCCCTTTTAAAGAGGATATTTTTTAGTGTGTGGGTGTGGGTGTGTGTGGGTGTGTGTGTGTGTGTGTGTGTGCGCGCGCGCGCGCGCGTGTGCCTGTGGGAGGCAAATGGCATTGTTCTTTCAGGAGACTGTAATTTATAGCATTAAGCAAAAAAAAAGCTACCCTAGCTGTAACAGGCAACCGTCCAGTTCTGTATTATGTGCAAGGTTAATAAATCTAGAAATGTTATTTTCAGTAGTTTGTAATAGGGCAGTCTTCTGAGGGGACAGAAGTTTAATAATAATGCAGAAAGCACATATTCATATTACATCTACATAGCTATATGTGTAGAAGAAAGCATATATACCTAACATATCTTTTGAAAGATAAGGTATTCCAATGAGTAAAATAGTTATAACCATGATGGGAACCTGAAATAGAAAGTATAGCTCATACCTTTTTAAGCAGCAGCTCTGTACACTGGTGTTCTGCACAAACCTCATACTTATTTAATACATATAAGTACTATAAACTCTATTTCCACAACTGAATCAATTTCACTTGCATCAGCCTATTAGGAGTGGTATCAGGGTCTTGTCCTACTGTCAAATAGGTGAATGAACAATACAGTAAGGCTACCTTCGTTAGGATCCTTAAAACAATATTTATTTTCTTCTGTCAGGTGGGTTTTATCAATTTCTTAAATATTGCCAGCTTTTTGAATGACCTATTGTTTTATAGGACAATGTTCCAGCAGGCAGGTGCTATGTTGCGAAAGATTTTTTCAGAAAATGCAATTGAAAAGAGAGGGACATTGAAGAAGCAGTCTATCTTGATTTCGTACAGAAAATCCTAGATCCCTTTTAAAGAGGGTGTGTGTGTGTGTGTGTGTGTGTGTGTGTGTGTGTGTGTGTGTGTGTGTGTGTGTGTGTGTGTGTGCGTGAGTGCACGCGCCTGTGGGAGGCAAATGGCATAGTTCTTTCAGGAGACTGTAATTTATAGTATTAAGCAAAAAAAGCTACCCTAGCTGTAACAGGCAACCGTCCATTTCTATATTATGTGCAAGGCTAATAAATATAAAAATGTTATTTTCAGTGGTTTGTAATAGGGCAGTCTTCTGAGGGGACAGAAGGTTAATAATGGGAAGTGAATATTGCATTGTGTGGTGAAGGATATTTGTAGCAGTAGAATTTCTTGATTTAGGGATGGAGGCATGAACTACTTTGTATGATACTTTGAGATCTGCTAAGACTTTGTTGACTTGGGTTTTAGTATGTAGAGCAAAACTAATGTGTTCATCTAAGATAAAACTTTCGTATAGAGACACTTCTTCAAGTGTTACAAGTTCAAAATTAACAGTTCTTTTATAAATGTAAATGACATAAAAACATAACTAATACATTATGAAAATGGGATAGAAAATGTAGTTTACATGTAAAACCAAAAAAATTCATTTTCTCAAAGCTCTAGCTTTGATGGCACAGTGGTGCAGTGGTAGTGTTGTCACCTCACAGTAAGAGGTTCTCTGGTTTATTTCTCAGCTGGGGTGCCTTCTGTGTGGAGTCTGCATGTCCTCCCTGTGTTCATGTGGGTTTCCTCTGGGTGTTCCAGTTTTCTTCCACATTACAAAGACATACATCTGGTGTACCAATAAATAAACCAACCCGGCAAATCAGGACCCGAAATCCAGTAGCAGTATAGTCCACAAAGTTATGTTAACTAGCGGTAGCCAAATAAGTTGAAAAAACAACGATCTTTATTGAAACCAAACAGTAAACCAAACAGTAATGACATGGATACATCTGGTGTGTTTCTCCCAGGGCCTCCACTGAAAATTGGCTTTGTTCCAAGTCGGACTTTCCCAGTAAACAAATGTTAAAATAAAAAAAAAATAAAACACATTTTATATTCACTGCTATGTTTCATTCTGGTTGTTGATCAACCCTTAAAATGCTTATCCATTTATATTCTAATTGTTCTGTTTTATTTCTGTTATAAAGAACAAAAAATGTTAGTAGAAGAGATTTTGAGACTGAATACAAGAAAGGAACATATCCATGTAAAAACTATATATACTGTAAATATATAAACAGTGCCACCTATTTTGAGCATCCTACTATGTTTAAGTGCTACAATTTTAAATATCATGCTACTTGTGACATTTCAAATGTGGTATATTTAGCTACCTGTAAGAAATGTCTTTCATTTTATGTAGGTAAAACCAATTCTAAGTTAAAATAATGAATTTGTTCACATTTATCTGAGATAAGAAGAACGGAATCTAATGCTTTATTTAAGCATATACAGAAGGAAGGTGTGGAACATTACTTAAAATTCCTAGCGCAGGAAGCTGTCTCTTTAAATCATAAAAGAGGAGGTGACATTTTAAATAAAACACAAAGACTGGAATATAAATGGAATAGGCATGTTAAGGGCAGATCAACATTCAGAATTAAATATGACAGTGAATATAAAATGTATTTTAAAAGCTAGCTCTTTAAGAGAATAACTTTTATTGTATTTATATGTGAACTATGTTTTGTATCATGTTTTTATAATGTATTAGTTATGATTTTGCCCTCATTTACATATATAAATAAACTGTTCATTTTGAACTTGTAACACTTGAAGAAGCATCTCTTTGAAAAAGGTTGTTGGAAATTATGAAGCTTGTGGATATTAAAGCATCTATCCATGGTACCCTGAGCAACTTTGCCTTTTTCTCTGACAATTTTTAGTTACACTTGGCTTTTATCTGCTAGATCCCATTGATATTTCTTAATAAAATTTTGGTATCTCTTCTGTTGAATTAGCTGACATATTGTCCCAGTTACGTTGGTAATGGTTAATGCTTGTGCTATTGAAAACCTTTTTTGGGTACAAAGATCACTATAGAACCTATATTTGTTAGGTTAGGTACCTGTCATTCCATCTGACATTAACGTGTTAGTGTAAGTTTAGGTCTCTAGAGCACCTGTTGGCTTCACCAGTGGTTCTGTTTAGGTGATGTAGTTAAAAAGTGTTGGTTCATTCATAGCATGAAGACTAAGATAAGATGACCCTTCAGGAGTCTGTGCAGCACTGAAAGAGATACAGGATATTTGGTCTATCAGAGTAGCTAAGGACAGTGAGACATGCAATCTTTTTGATGTGGGAACATTGAGGTCACTTAGGTTGGTTTAAATACTTAATGAGACACAAGCCAAAAGGGGGTATTATATCCAATGATGGGGCAAATAAAGGAGGCATAAAATTGGACTATAACTACTTTGGACCTTGAGAACATACCATGAAAGATAAGTTGAGTAAGGTAGAATTATTTTATAACCACCACAGCGACATAATGTGTATTTTTCTACTGCTCTGTTGAGCATAAAGCTTCATCCTCTGCTCTCTCAAGTAGCCAATTTATCCTTCCAGGAGGCAAGAGACCTACAGCTCATTCTTTCTTCCTAGGTGAGAGCCAAGCAAAAGAGAGCAGTATCATCATCTATCAAAGGCAAGGTCATCTGTTGGACTCTAACACCCTCGCTGCATGCCCAGTAACCTACTCTGATGTTCATGTTATGGGAATCAGCAAGCCTGCATTACTCACATCTGCAGGTGACATAATCCGTCAAAACTGCCCTGCCACCCTATGTCTTGTATGCCTTTGGTTTATTTAGGTCCTTGTTGAAAAAGGTTTTAAGACCACTTCATTTATATGACCATGCAAAGAAACAAAGAAGCAAGTAAACAAACAAGTACAGTCGCTCCAGCCTCTCCAAACCCATACAACCTCATGCCTCCATTGTTATTTTTCTTCCTGGTGATCTGAAAGGCACAAGATATGAAAATGCGTAGCACCATGGTAAGGACTGGTATAATGTGGGCTGCAGGATTAACTGTAAGCCATTGGAAAGTGGCACTCAAATGTGATTGCAAATGAGTGATTTGTTTACTTCTTTTAAAGACAGAAATTGCAGTATGTTGGAAAAATGTGTTTTTCTCAATGATATAGTTAAGCAGCAGAGCATAAAATAAAGCATGCGGTCAACAAAGATTCCATCCAAAATGCTTTAACAGTTAAGGGGAGGGGAGGAGTAGCACATTAGTCTATATTAGGTTGCCATAATGTTATTCTAGCAAACACCTATTCATTGATCTGTAATCAGTGAAAATCGCTTCAGCGATTCACTGAATTTACTTAGGGCAATGAAATAGTTGGCCAAAGCACAATGAGCAACTACAGAACTTTGCCCTTTTCTCAACTGTAGTGTGATCTTAGAGTTGTTATATATATGGGAGGGGTGTGGGGTGAATTTACTTAGGGCAATGAAATAGTTGGCCAAAGCACAATGAGCAACTACACAACTTTGCCCTTTTCTCAACTGTAGTGTGATCTCAGAGTTGTTATGTATATGGGAGGGGTGTGGTGTGAAACCCCTCCTACTTGGGTTGGTTCGAGTTAACTACAAGTTCGTCCGTTGTGCTTCGGGCAACTATTTCATTGACCTTAGTAAATTCAGTGAATCACTGATACAATTTTCACTGATTAGAGGTTGATGAATAGCTGTTTGCCGGAATTACATTTGGGCGAACTAATATAGACACGCACATTTTGCTAGTTGCTGTTTCTCTATCACCTTGTTAAATAGTAACTGCACTTCTGATAGTTGATTGCTAATGTATCAAATTTTTCACATGGAGCCATGTGTGCAGATAATATATGCCATTCAATCCCTTCAAATCCAAGTTCTGCCCTGACATCTCAAATGACAGTGAGCTGGGTGCCAGAAGGACTGTGACAGTTGGATTATTGAGTGGTTCTTTTCAGTTTTCTTTCAGTCAGAGTGAAGGTGCAAGTTTGTTGCTGCCTGGCTAATATTTTCAAGCAGAAGTCAGGGGACTCAGCTAAGGCAGAAAAAATGATGAGGGGGCACCAGCAGGCCATTCTCATTGGATGGAGCACATATGGAGGCATATGCACCAGAACTACAATGACATGACTGCACACCATCCTCAGGACTGGCGATAAGGATAAGCGAGTGAAAATGTCCTTGCCATCAGGATTCTGCCACACCGGGGTGAGCCTCTGTTCTCTCCATTATGGATTTAGAGAATGAGTAGGCATTTTGGGACCCAGACAAGGGTAAATGGTGGAGGGGGGCATTAAAAATAATAGAAAAAAAGTAACACAGTCAAGTTTAGCCACAGTAATATAACACAAGCAGTGAGCAGAGAAAGCATTATCACCTGGTTCAAACAGCAGAACTCACTTTCCATAGAGTAAGCTAATGTACAAATGAAGAACATTCACATGCAGAATTGCAATGTCAACAGTCAGTGAGGCCATGACATAACACTGCAAATGGAATGTATTATGTTACCACAAACAGAATGCCAGTGGCTAGTGAGAACAGATATGTTGTTACAGTGGATAGGTATGTCACCCTGTGCCACCAGATACATGACATACAGGGCTCCTATTAAATGATCGAAGACGCATTCTTTCGAATGCGTCTTGATCAAACTTGAAAGCACAAAAAGGAAAAATAGCAAAACAGCATATAAGCAAATTCTTTCCCTTGGAAAGAAATCTCTTGGGCGCTTCTATTACTTTGCTGTTTTCGTGACTGTAGTGTGATCTCGGAGTTGGTATATGTAAGTAGTGGGGTGTGGGGGGTGAACCCCCCCCCACTTTATGTAATGTTTTACAATTTTTTTTTTGTTTTGTGGAACAGCGATTTTTTTCCCTTGGAAAAAAATGGTCAGATTACACACTATAAATAGTTTGTGTAAAAAGTAGGCAGAAAAAAATCTGAAAAAAAAAATTGAAATTAAACTTACCATTTTAAAATATAGTAAGCTATGAATAAAAACTGCTTTGGTGTACCACAGATGAAATGTTCTAAGCATTCGAGATTATAAGCTTTCGCTTACATGAGTTCGATAAATCATCGTTCGCTTTTTTAAGCATTCGATGATTTAACATAGACCCGACATACATGCCTGTATTGCATATAACAGTGCATGTATTCTAGTAAATATAGATTGTGGCAATAACCAAGTGCTGACCTGCTAGCCACATGGTAAGGTAACACTTAGACAGATATGACTGGATATTTGATTACAGGTAGTGCATGTGCCATGCAAGCAGTCTACACATACACAGCTATCAATGAATATAGTGCTGCCCATTTGACACCTAGTGGGTGTAAGTACAAACATATGTACATATAATATTGCATGCACTGCTGCCATTCTGGCACCTATGGGTACCCACAGTATAGTTAGTTTGGGTGCCTCCATTAATACTTCATTGCAAATAACATTGTGCATGGTTGCCCACAGATGTATTTCACTTTGCATGCAGTTACCTTTGTGTAACTTTTGGAGTCTATGGTACAATGGGCATGGATGCTAACATACACACAGGCACACACACACACACACACACACACACACACACACACACACACACACACACACACACACACACACACACACAATCACACACATGCACATGCATGCACACACACACACACACACACACACACACACACACACACACACACACACACACACACACACACACACACAGTTTGGAACATGAGGGTGGCACCATTGTTGTTGGCAGATTATGCTTCCTGTCTGCCACAAGTGATTGTGAAAACTTCAGCATGGACTGCAGAATGTGAAGTGGCTAAGATAAAAACTAACTTAACTAATTAGACTGGACAACTCCATGAAGTTACTCCAAGCCCAGGTTGTGGTGGGCAAGACCCCCACTCAAGTCATAGCTAGTTATAGATCCCCCTCCATAAGTCATGACACCCACAAAGCCTACTTGACCAAACTGGAAACAATCCAAATTTTACTGAACACACTGGTTATGGGGGATTTAAATTATCCCACCATCAAGCTATGCTAGCCCTAACTCGCTAGCACAAAAATTCCTTGACTTTGTTAATTCAAATGCCCTGGACCAAATTGTTCATACCCTGACAAGAGAAACAAACATTCTAGATCTGGTCCTTACCAACATGTCAAGCAGATGCACTGTCACAACTGTCAGACCCTCAGTAGTTAAAACTGATCACAAATCAGTCACGTTTGAGCTGGCACTAACACTAGAACTCACTAAGGATGAAATCAGTCTAAAAAACTTCACCAAGTCAAACTATACCCTTCTAGGTGAAGGTGTAAATGCATTCCAAGACCCACCCCAAGCTGGAAGTGGTAACTACACCGAAGCTTACACTAAAGCCCTGTACAATCACTTGCATAAGTGTATAAACTCAGCTTACCAGAAAGAATCATAACCAGAGCCCCAAGTAAAAACAAGCTGCCATGGTGCACATCTAGCATCAAAAAACGTTACAATAAATGCAAAAAGTTGCTGTCCAAGCAAACAAAGCAAGGTCCAAACAATGGAAAAGCACCCTTCTCAGCCTCAAAAGGCAAATAAGACAACTTGTCAAATACTCCAAGGGCTCCTTTGAGAGAAACTTAGCAAGTACAGCCAAGGATAACCATAAGGCCTTTTACAGATATGTACGTAGCCTAAAAGGTAGAACCCAAGCAGGTGCAGAACTAGTGACCAATGGTATCATCACGCATACTGACCTCACAGAGAGAGAAAATGAGATAGCAGATAGGTTTGGTGAATATTTCACTCCCTTATCCCCTCCTAACTTATCACAAACCTTCCCCCACTCTCCCCCTACCACCCTACATATCTGAAGATCAGGTCCTCAAAGCCTTGTCCAAGGCAAAAAATACAACCTCTATGGGACCCCATGACATCCCAGGCTGTCTTCTAAACAGGCTAAAACATGAACTAGCATCACCATTAAGTATCCTTTTCAATCATAGCCTAACCACAGGAGAACAGCAACAGTTATTCCACTCCACAAAGGTGACCTAGCAACAGGCGCAGGGAATTACAGACCCATAAGCCTGACCAGCCTCATCTGTAAGGCCATTTTATTTATTTATTTTACATTTGTTGACCGGGATAGTCTGACTGGATGCATGTCCATTTTCAGCGGAGACCTGGGGAGAAAAGCTCCAAGGTAATCAGATACAACATTACATGTTACAAATAGAATATTTACATTGATTATATACGTAAGCAAGTTAAACAAGTTCCACAGGTTAGAGTTAATCCCGAGTGTAAGTCAGGATTAAGTTATACAGTTAAACTGATTAACAGTTTTTACTCATTCTACAGGAGTGTTAACCAGGCTTGATACATTGACATAGCCAGTTAAGTGTCAAATGTTGTCTGAGTCTTGTTTTAAATTGACCTAGGGTAGAAAGTAATGTAATATCGACTGGAAGACAGTTCCAGGATCTACCTACAGAGTTTGCAAAGAGAGAGTCACTGGCTGTGTTATTAATTTTGCTAGTCTGAATTAGTAGTCTATTAGTGGATCGAAGCTTCTAGGATTGTTATAAGGGGTGATAATATTTTTAAGTACAGGAGTGTTGTCTGGATTATAGAGGATTTTATAGGCCATAATCAGTTGGTTATACTGGATTAGGTTGGGTAGTTCAAGCCACCCAAGCTGGTTTAGATTGATACAATGATGTGTCCTAAAAGGCAGCCCAGTGGTAAACCTGGCAATGTGGTTGTAGCAGAATGAGAATTTATTAAGGACAGACTTGTTTAAATTAGAGAGTAGAGGGGATGCATACAGAAGAGATGAAAGTAGGTGAGAGCGGTCTATGGCAATTTTAGCTGGAGGGGTTAAGAAGGCTTTTATTTTGTAAAGTGACCCTAGTTTTTTATTGATGGTTTTGATAGATTCATTAACATGTAGGTCGAATTTTAGATTATTAGCTATAATGACACCTAATAGTTTTGTAGAGGGGTCAGGGGAGATTATTGTGCAATCATTTGCATTTATGTTGAAGGTGAATGCAGTACACCTACGTGTTGGTGAGAAAAACAGCATTTTAGTTTTTTTTGGGATTTAGGATCAGACAACGTACAGAAAGACAGTTTTCTATTGTATTAAAGGTGGTCTGGGTAGCTGACCATAACTCTGTTGGAGATGTGGCTGAGCAAATCAGGGTAGAATCATCAGCATATTGGATACAGCTGACTTTTGGGATGACATTATAAAGGTCGTTAATGAAGATGGAAAACAGCAGGGGCCCTAGTATAGAACCTTTGGTACTCCAAGGGTGTTAGGTAGGAGGTTAGAGAGTTTGTTTTGCCAAAGGACAGCCTGCTGTCTACCTTTCAGGTAGGATTGAAACCACTGAAGGGCTTTAGTATCTAGACAGAATGTTTGTTTGGAATGTATCATTATGGAAATCATAAATAAAGACATAGGTGACCTCCAAACACTGGATCCTACCCAATTTGGCTTAGTAAAGGGCAGATTCTGCCTGTTAAATCTGGTGACCAGGGTGATTAATGAGGGCAAAGCTGTGAACATAGCATACCTCGATAACTGGCTCACAAAGTGGACAATACTATCAAAGTGGATAACTCCATATCAGCTAGCAGACCTGTTACCAGTGGGGTACCACAGAGGTCAGTAGTGGGGCCCCCTACTATTTGGCATATACTTCTCAGAAGTTCATGTCAAAGCTAAGGAGTTGTGGCTGACCAAATTTGCAGATGACTGCAAACTAGGTGCAGTCATTGAATCCACAACTGATGTCAGTATATTCTAGGAGGGTCTCGCATATACCAGCGACTGGTGTATTAGTCATGGTCTCAAAATGAATGCAAAGAAATGCATAATCATTCCCTTCAGCATAAATAATGTCCCTTCACACTATCAAATCAACAGCAGTACTCCAAGGAGAAGGTCACTGTAAGCGGCCTGCCAGGTGCCAGGACTCGCCACATAATGCAAGCACTCAGGTCACTCCAAAGGAAGTACAAGTATGACTCCGTCATTGTCCATGCTGGTGTGAATGACCTGAGATGTACCTCCCTGGACTACATGAAAAGAGACATAGAGGAGCTCTCTGACCATGTAACCTAGGCTGGTATGACCCTGACCTTGAGTAGCATATTGCCCTCACCAAGAATGATGCCACAGTATAAAGACAAAATGATCAGTTTCAACAATTGGCTAAAGTATTGGTGTCATTCAAAGGGGATCCAGTGTCTGTCAGCCTGGGATGACATGCTCGACAAGCCACGTTGCTTCGCTAGGGACGGCTTGCACCTGTCACCCTTAGGCTTTCGTACACTGGCCAAGGCTCTTGCCACCCCCATAGTGCCTTTTTTAGGCAAGGCTCAAAGGACAAACCCACCTCCATAGACAACCCAAGGATAAAAAAACTAAAGGTAATGCTACTAAATGCCAGAAGTCTAAACCTCAAGATGCACGCACTCGAGGGTCTCCTCAGCATGGAGAAAATCGATGTCTGTGCAGTAACAGAAACCTGGTTCAAGGCTCCTGAGAGCACCCCAGCACTGCCAGGTTATAACTCATACCATGCGTTTCGGCCCCAAAACTCGGACCGAAGCACAAAAGGAGGGGATGTATCTATATTCATCAAAGATACCTACACCTCCAGGTTGGTGGCACTGCACAAAGTATCGGAAACCATCCATGTGCAACTAACAGCGGGCAAAACTGCCTTTCAGTTTGTAGCCTGCTACAGAACACCCTCCCTATTACAGGAACCCCACTTGGCATTCCTGAGAACACTGGAGAATATGAAGGTCTCTCCAAACACTATGTTATTGGGTGACTTCAACTACCCAAACATTGACTGGGAAAACTACTCAAGCCCAAACACCCTCGCCCAATGGTTCCTTGAATTTATAAATTCTAACGCAATGGAACAACTGGTCACCATTCCCACAAGAGGGAACAACATATTGGACCTGGTCATCACCAACATGGGGACTCTATGTTCCACACCAGAGGTAAACCCCTCATTGGTAAGATCAGACCATAAACAAATTTCCCTGGACATCCATATCCCATCCCCACCCCCAGCCAAGGAAATCACTGTAAAGAATTTCTCAAAAGCCAACTTTGCACTTCTCAAGACTGAGATAGAATCCTTCAAAGCCCCTGGGCCAACGGATAATACAGCCCAATCCGCAGAATCCTTTACAAATGCATTCTATGAGCACCTGCAGGAATGCATGGATCGTGCTATCCCAAATAAAACCAAGACTCACTCCTCCAAAAACAGGAGACCGGTCTGTTGGACCCCGGCCATAAATAAGCTATACAACAGAAGGAGGAAGCTACTACATGACAGAGCAAAATCCCAAAAGGGAAGGCATCTCTGATCAGTATTAGCAAGAAACTTTGTTCTCTCATAAAAATCATCAAAGGCCAGTTTCGAAAGAAAAATTGCCCTAGACACTAAAGATAATCACAAGGCCTTCTTTAGTTATGTCAGGAACATGGGCAGAAACTCCCAGATATGCTATGAATTGTTGCATAATGGTACAAAATATACCGAACCTACAGACATAGCCAACATCCTGGCAGACAGATTCAGAGCAAACCTCTCCCCCCCTTCCCCCCCAAAGGAGCAAATGCCTATCCCAACTGAATGTAACCTCCCTGACATCACAGATGCACAGGTGAAAGCTGCCCTCTCCAAAGCAAAAAACACAGCATCTATGGTACCAGACGGTGTCCCAGGCTGTGTCTTACACGAGCTCCAAGAAGAACCGAACCCTCACATTAAGTCACTGTTCAAACTTAGCCTTACTACAGGATATGTACTCAAAGAATGGCATCCAGCTACAGTGGTCCCACTCCACAAAGGTGGTGCCACAACGGACCCCGGAAACTATCGCCCCATAAGCCTGACTAGTCTGGTCTGTAAAGCTATGGAGCGTATTATCATGGAACTCATAAACAAAGATATTGGGAGCCTCCAGACACTGGACCCTACCCAATTCGGCTTTGTTAAGGGTAGATCTTGCCTCTTAAACCTAGTTGATTTCTTTGAAACAGTTACCAAAGCCATAGATGAGGGCAAGGTAGTCCGCACAACCTACCTGGACCTCGCAAAAGCCTTCGACACAATACCCCACTCGTGCATCATAAATAAGTTTACAGCTTAAATATCAACCCCTATATCACAAGATGGGTTGCAAACTGGCTCCAAGATAGAACCCACATGGTCAGAATCGCAGGTGCCATGTCCGAATCCAAACCAGTTACAAGTGGCATCCCACAGGGCTCAGTTTTGTGACCTCTCTTGTTCGATATATACTTCTCCGAGGTTCAGGCTAACATGGGGGGATTATGGCTGACAAAGTTCGCAGATGGCTGCAAACTGGGGGCCATAATCGAATCTCCAGCTGACACAAGCATCCACCAAAAGGGTCTCACAGAGACAGATGCTTGGTGCCAGAGCCACGGCCTCAAGTTAAATGCTAAAAAGTGCATAGTCATCCCCTTTGGGAAAAACAAGGTGCCCACAAATTACCACATAGGTGGTAATCCATTAAGTACGGAAGAAGTAATTAGAGATTTGGGGACAAACGCAGATAGTAATCTCTCCTTTGATAATCACATTGCCAAAGTGGTTAGAAAGACCTTCTATATAGCCCACCTTATCATGAAAGGGTTCACATCTAGATCAAGAGAGGTCATTGTGCCCCTCTACTTGTCACTCATCAGGCCCATAATTGAGTACAATGCCCCTTTTGGGATGTACCTTACCCGACACCTGCAGCAACTGGAAAGACCCCAAAAGTACCTCACCAAGAGGATCATGGGCTACAAACAGATGTCCTATGCAGCTCGACTAAAGAAACTCCAGCTCTACTCAGTTGCTTACCGCCTACTCAGAGGCGATCTATGCCTGACGTACAAAGCCATGTCAAACCCAGAATTAATGGACATGCTCCACCTCAAAAAATCCAAGTCCCTTAGAGCTACACGATCCAGGGACCTAAACCTCAGCACAAAAATAAATAGGACATGCTGGAGAGACAGATTCATTTCCCAGAGGTTCCCCTCACTCTGGAATAGAATCCCAATTCATATTAGACATAGCCCCTTGTTGACCCTCTTCAAGCGAAATCTGGACGTGTGGATGGGAGATCGCAAATTCACCCCTGGGATCTCTTCTGTGTCCCTGCTAGACAGAGGCACAGTAAACTAATCTTAAAAGGGTACCTTCTGTGACCTACTTTAAAGAGGCACAGTAGGCTAATCTAATAGGGAGGCAGAAGCCAAATACACTCTGGCTAGGCTTATAAATGCCCTAGGGCAGATAGCCTAGTATCTACCTATGAACCTATAAGAAGTGGTAAGGGACCTGGGATCACAAGTTGAGTGCAACCTTAACTTTGACCACCATGTGTCTGCTGTAGTAAGAAAGTCTTTCTACATAGCACACTTGATTAGTAAAGGCATTGCCTTGAGAGCAAAAGAGGTTATAACCCCTCTATACTTGACACTTATTCGGCCCATAATTGATTATAATGCCCTGTTTGGCATGTACCGTACAAAGCACCTGCAGGAACTGGAGAAACCTCAGAGATTTCTAACAAAGAAGAACTAGGGGCACCAGCATGTGTGTTACACAGACCGAATAAAGTCCCTGTGACTATACTCCATTTCATATAGACTTCTTAGGGGAGACTTATATCTGGCCTACAGAGCAATTCGAGACCCAAACCTAATGAACTTGCTGCATATCCATAAACCAAATATGACTAGGGCTACCCATTCCAGAGACATAAATATGGCCTGCAACTTAAATAAGACATGCTGGAGGGACAGATTTATCTCCCAGTGACTGCCGCATCTTTGGAACAGGCTTCCAATACATTTGAAACCGAGCACCTCTATGACACTGTTCAAGAGGAACCTTGACGAGTGGTTAGGGTACTGTAAATTCTTACTGGTGATAGTGTCCACAACACTCCTGGACATGGGCAATCATCGATAAATGCAATCTTGGGTATTGACTAGCATTTTTATGTTATTACATTGGGATGAAATGGCTAGGCTTAAAATGACTTCTGGGTCAATAGCAAAGTAATCCCGTATGATCCTAATGCTTCTAAATCATTGTTCATGGTTTTGTCTTGTAAAATAGTGTACTGTCATCCTCAGGTGAGGGGAGAAATAGCTGTTCCATGCAAAGGAGTTTAAGCATCCCGAGGTCTCTTTCATGAGTGAACAGAGAGGGCATTAGGAAAGGGACCGACAGATAGGTACAGCAGCAGCAGTACAGCAGGCATTGTACTTGGTGATGAAGTCAGAGCTTAGTAACAAGATAAAGTTAATCATTTATTGGACATTCTATGTTCCCATCCAGACCTGTGGTCGTAAGTGCTGGACAGTGATTGAGAGGATGAGAGCATGGATATACATGGCAGAAATGAGGATGCTTTGCATGGTAACTGGGCTGTCTCTCAGGGACAGAGTAAAGACCTCAGCAGTCCATGTGAATCACAGAGTATGTTCACTGCTCTGTTAAGAGGTTCCAATTGAGGTGGTGTGGGAACTTTGTGAGGATACCGTGTGTGCCTCCTTTGGAAGAAGTACCAGGCACAGTCCAAAGGAAGAGGGCTGTATAGAAGACTCATGACACATTGGAAAGATTTTATCTTAAGGTTCATATGGGAATGCCTTGGGATCCCAAAGAATGAAATGAAAACTGCCTTCTGGGAATATGAAAGTCATGTCTACATCCCTCCCTCCCTACCACCCCAACACTGACCACAGTAAGTGGTTTAAAAATGGATAGATGGATCAGTGGCTGGATGGGCAAATAGACAGCACAATAGTCACACAGAAATATAGATAGATAGATAGATAGATAGATAGATAGATAGATAGATAGATAGATAGATAGATAGATACACAGATAGACAGACAGACAGAGAGAGGGGAAATATGTTTTTTCCCTTATGCGTGGTCAGTAATACTGTTTTCAATAGTGTGGCCTTAGTCTCTTAAAAATATATTTTTCTATATGTTTCTGCAGCTGATAGCTATGTTCAGCCAGTAGCTGAATGTAGACGCTTTGATGGCTTACATATTTATACTTTTTCAGTCTAGCAAGATGGTTAAACTGAACAGAAGGATGCAGGGGAAAATATATATATTCATTCAATAGGATTACACTGCCTTTTAGTTATGATTCACAGCTATCTGTTTTTAGACTTGGCCATAAAACATTGGGTAATTAAGTCAGAGCATGCAGCTGATGAAATTAAATTCATATCTGCAAAATCTCTCTCTTTTTCTTAACTGCTATGCTAGTTTAGCATTTGTAGTGGTTCTGTAAAGTTTCTGCTGAATTCATAAATATTTGTCATTCCACAGTGAGTGAATTTGCATGACCGGCAGTCATGAACAAGATGTGTGCGACTGAGAAAAATAAGTAGCACAACCCAACTAGATGTAATAACATGATTGGCCAGGCTATATGCTCATGACTGCATAATGAAGTGTTGTGTATGCTAATGAGGCCAAACAGCATGGCCGAGTGATTCAGAAATATTTAAATGCTATGCAGTGATGCTGTACCTTCTTTAGATGGGTTCAGAGCCAGATGCTCAGGTTCAAGCAATATAAAGTAGTGTACAGTGTTAAGGATTGCTGCAGCTATTGTAAGTAAATGTGCATGTGCAGGAGACTCTTATAACAGCTACTGCAGCCAATTGTGTAAGAAGCTGTCCCCAGGTGCATTGTGTCTTCTGACCATGCTTAACATTTCATGCGCTCCATGATAATAACAAAGTGGACTGGTATCATGTGGATAGGGACACCATGCAACAAATATTGTACATATATTTGAGTCATCTGCCACGCTGTGGGAGTCATGAAGTACACAACCTAGTGGATACAAAAGTATGTGTTACTTTAAGTTATAGTAGCTACTGGGACCATTGGGGATACAGTGAGGGTATATTAGGCATCTGCTTTGAGAATAATCCACCAGTTTATTGATTGCATGCTTCAGCATCTGGGGGGAAATATGTAGTTTCCAAGTACTCCAAAGGAGAGAACAAGCACCATGCAGGACTTATATGCCATAATCCACTGCTTTTTGATACTGGGAGCCATAGACTGTACCCACATTATAATAAATACCCTGCCTGATGAACTGGGAAGGTGGTATAAGAACCACAAAGGGTATCACACCATCAACTGTCAGGTGGTCTGTAATACATGTGGTATCATCTACAATGTGTGCATAGGCCAACCAGTCAGTTTCCACAACTTCCACATATGGCACACAGGCAAAGCTCTCAACTGTCCAGAATATCCAGATTTTTGATTCACATCTGTGGGCCATTTCTCACAAAATTATATATTTTTGGCAAATGACTGACAGATCATTGAGGACTGATGTCAGAAAATGATGACATACATTTGATTTTCAGACTTAATATCCTTTATAAAATTCATGCTGATGCAAAATCTGTTATTCTATCAACTTTTTAAGTTTGTAAGAGCAATATTTAAAAAGTGTCTCTACTTTTGCGCCTATGTTCCTCTATTATTTGTGGCTTTTTGCTCTAAAAGGTTGAGAGGTATGCACACATGTGACCTCTACCAATGGTTTATGAGGTGTGACTTACCTCAGGGACATCTTGTAGGTGACAGTAGATATACCCTGGAACTCTGTGTCATGACACCAATTAGAAATCCTCACAACCAAACTGACCATGGTTACGAATGTGCCTTAGCACAAACTAAAAACATCACAGAACTTCTGTTTGGTCAGCTGAAGTATTGTAATACACAATGTAATACACAACATATATCCACTAATATCATTAAAATCCGTATTTCCAAATGACGTATGCTGTGCCTCAGTCAAATGGTCACCCTCATCCATAGTGCCCATATGGTATTATGTTATACAACAGATTTCTGGATGTTATACTCATCCTGTGGAAAGGGGATGACACAAAAATTGGGGAGTTTATTGAGTACTTGAATGGTATGACAACTTTTTTTAAGTTTACACATACTTGGCATAGAGATGAGATTAATTTCTTGGATATTACATTGAAAAAGTCACCACTAGGGTTGAGCAGCAATATTTATAGAAAGGACTCCTATTCTAATTCATTGCTACATTTTAATAGTTGCCACCCCTTCCATCAAAGAAAAGGTATAATAAAGGGGCAGATGGTGAGAACATCTCGGCTAGAAAGTGAAAACCACAGTTTTTAAGGAAGAAATTTTTAAATTGATTGGTATGTTTCATGAGAGGGGTTACCCCCTCAAGTTATTATTAAAAGTCAAAAAAGAGATTATGAGAAAAAGGGAAAAGGTCTATACCCCAATTTTGAAAAATGAAGAAGTGTTGGGTCAGGATGTGGTGAATACCAAGAAGTCTGGAGATGTATTTGTCTGGAAATATAATTCATTAGCCCCTCAACCTATTTCTAGTTTGAAGAATGGATGGAAGTTTTGTCTAAACAACATTACAAAAGACATCTTGGGTACAGAACCACAGATAGTGTATGGTAGGGGTAAGAACTTAAAAAACATCCTTGAGAGTAATTTTGAGGGGAGGGAATATAACACATCATTGATGACAAAATGTGGCATGTGTAGGTATTGTCGTTTTATAAATGACGGTCCATATTTGTGTATAAGGGATTACAAATTCTCCATCTCATGCCCTGGGAAATGTAATTGTAACATTGTAACAGCACCAAACCTGTTTATGTGGTAATATGTACAGCCTGCGATGGGTTTTATGTTGGCAAAACCATTCACAGGCTGCGTGATAGAATTTCGGAACATCTGAGATGTATGAAGAATAAGAATGAGCAGAATGCACTTTATTTACACAGTAAAAATTGTGTGAATTTTAAAAAGTTTTTATTCTTTGTGGTGGATAGAGTGCGTAGTAGTGAAAGAGGGGGGATGTCAATGCTAAAGTAGAAGTTAAGGAACTACAGTGGCAGCTCACGCTGAATGCTTTGAACTTGCCTGGGTTAAATGACAGCACCTCACTAATGCCCGTTTTAAAACTTAGGGCTAACAAGATCTAAAGGTTTGGCTGTGTTGTGCAATATATGTATATTGAAAATGTTTTTAATATTTTATAAGTATTTTAAAAGTATTTTGTCCTGCCTTATAATTTAATGTCACCATAGTGTTTCAAATATACATAATTTAAACAAGATTTAGATACTGTTTTAATCATTACATAGTTAAATGTGTGGTCCTTTAAGTAGGAAGGTTTATCTTTATAATAGCAAAACACAGTGGTGTGATTGCTCATAAGAGCGAACCGTAACCACGAAACTTACAACAGCGACAGTTGTAAATGTTCGAAAATCAGCAAATCGAAAAGCCGATTCGCTGATTTTTTAACATTAATGTCTAAAAAAAAATTAGATAAAGTGTAATGCAGGGGGGTAAGCCCCCTGCACCCCCCCCATGTGGGGGGCTGTGCCCCCCACACCCCCCTATTTTATTATTCTAACTTCGAGATCACAATACAGTGGGGCAAGGAACCATTTTCTAATCCCCACTATAGTGCAATCTTCCCCAGTATGTCGAATGTGCAATGAGCGAATCTCACTTTGCATTCGCTCATTGCACATTCAAACCTTTTTCCATTTGGCGTTTGCAAACTTTGCAAACTGCCTTTCGGAAAATTGCTGTTCGCCCTTGTGCAATATGCACATGTAAAGGTAAACCAAGTAGGAATGATATGTGTATGATGTCACAAGGTTATTATATTTTATTGGTCTTTGACATTGGTGTTTGATATTTAAAACTGTGTTTGTTGATTGACCAAATGACTCTGAAGAAGCCAGTGCTTGTACCTGGCGAAAGCGCTTAGTTATTTGGTTTTGCAATAAAGTGAAGTGACTGACCTTGGTGGTCCGGTTTATATTTTTTTATTTTTATGTTGTTAGTTGGTCCTGGTGGACTAGTTTTGTTTTTTACATCTTTAACTCATATTGGTGAAGAAGTGTTAGCAATATGGTAGTGGGATCAAGGTCATTCAAGGCCAGGTCAGCCAGCATCAAAGGATGAGGCATGACTGGCCATGAGGATTGCCTTTCACCCCTCACAGATGACTTAGAGAAGACACATTCCAATATGTGATTCAGACTATGCAATGGATCACATAGATAGTACTGCACGCTCATAATTCAGCATGTGCAGCCTGGATTACCCTAATAACCTCTGCTGAGGCTCCGGTGGAACTTGTCTGCACCTCCATGATGACATTGCACATACTTTGGATAGCAACTACTGACAAACAAACCTCAAGAGGAGGGAGGTAACTATACCTCCAGTAAGCACCTTTACCAACCCCCCCCCTCTCGTATAGACCCTTCTTTCTGCAATGGCTAGGGGATGATTCAGATGTGTCTACTGTGGATACCACACTTCCCTAATCTACAGTGTCCCCATCAATCTGTCCATTCTCACATGGTAGTCTGTCCTGGGTATATGCAGGCATGGAGACTATGTCTGTACTCTGAGGAAGAGATTTGAAGGTCACACTGCCTGTGTCCAAACACTCTCTGCACCACTGACTGTGCCTCCTTTCCCCCACCATCATTATCTGAGGTAACAGATTCTCCAGCATTAGTTCTGGGAGTTCCACAGTGTTGGTGGAAGGGAATGATTAACCCGTGAATACACCAAAACAAGCATAACCAGTATAAGTATGCCTCAGCACCCCAAATGCATGTGTAACTGATATAATTACAACTACAAAAATATGATATTGACTAATAACCCTGACCATACATTGTGGAGATGGATGTTGCACCTGGATGCCACCTGTACCATCATGCCAGATGTTAGACAGGTATTCTAAGCTGTAATGTGACTAATAGGGAAAAGTTGGGGCAGATAATGGTTGTAGAACTATATGCTTGGAGCATCATCATTTGAAATTCTCTGGGCTTATCCAGCTCTGTCCCAACATCCAGTGCTGCGCTATAAAACTCTGTGGAAGTAGTACTGTTTTTAAATGAGGCCTGGAGCACCTTCCTCTCTGTAAGGGATGGTTCAGTAGGTGGTCCATCACCTGTTGCCTTCAGTTTACATGCCACAGTCCATGCTGTGCACTGTTGGTAGCAGCATGGACCATATCAGTTGCCTCTTGACAGGCCATATTGTACTTATGATCCTGACCACCCATAGTATTAGCATTGGTGACAACCTCTCACCAGGCACAGTCACAGAAGTGCAGGTTAGCACTGCAATGAGCCTTTTTACCATGGAGATGGAGCTCCTCTAACACCAGCATATTTTGAGCCTCTATGAACTTGGGCTTGTGAGTGGATGTTGTTTCTGTGCCTTTTTCTTAGACATTGCTCTGTTGCTACGGAAAACACTGGCATCAACAGTTGTGGTCTGACATCGGTCTTAGAATGCCTATTGTTAGTACTATACTAACAGGCCATCTGATACTCTATAGTAGGGCCTGACATTAATATGTGTGCATCCACAAAACAATCTTTACCTGAATGTCAGGCATTATTGTGTCCTTAGCACAATTCTTCTGCCCCCCCCAAAAAAAAAATACCAGCACATGATTGCAAGATAACAAGCATGCAACTTAACAAGAGCATGATGATTAGCCACAATGTCTGCAGAAATTATATTGTAATCTCTTATGTTTCAGGTACCCAAGGTTACACTGGTGTATGGCACACATGTTACTACAACCTACTATGACATACCTGCATCTTACTATGACCAGTATGCTTTCAGTGTACCCTTTTAGACAGCTGTGACCAATACATGTAGATACACTGAGAAACTCGCAACACTTCAAGCCCATCCAGTAAGTAGTACACAAAGAAATAGGTGTAAGAATATTCAATGCCTTATGTAAGCAGATAATCTTCTTTAGGAACAATGCTCTGTGATAATAAGAAGCATTCTAAAAGAAGTTTGTCTTCCATAGCGAGATGAGAATTTATGGTTATGGATTTATGGTTCCCATCACATGTATATGATATAGATTACCCCTCCGGTATGGTGATTATGCTAATTAGGGCTCATCTCATTATTGTTTCTGAATCACTCAATTTGTGTGATGAACAAACCTGATAAATGCACTGAATTCTACATAAATTTGTGCACAAACCTGAGCAACTGTGATTAGCTTTGTGCAAGTGTACGAAGAGTAAATTATAGGTGTAGGAAAACTGTCATGCTTATACCTCTCAAGTGTATGTCATTATGAGGAATGCTCTTCATAGGTCCATAGGTGTGTACTAGGCTAATTGCCCTGGAGCCTTTACAAGCCTAGCCTATAGGGTTACCCTGGCATCATGCCACCCAGCCTTAGTTCCCAGTGCCTCTGTTGAATAGAGCCACTGGAGTGATCCCCAGGGGTGAATTTTCTGTTTCCCACCCACTCATCAAGATTTCTCTTGAAGAGGGCCAGTGAGGTTTTCTGTTTGACATGTATGGGAAGTCTATTCAATAGCATGGGCAGTCTCTGGGTTATGAACCTGTCCTTCCAGCATGTTCTGTCGATTGTGGTAATGAGGTTGAGGTCTCTGGAGCGTGTGGTGCGGAGGGATTGGGATTTCTTTAGATGTAGCATTTCTAACAAAGATGGGTTTGTAAGTCAAGCAGAGATCACCTCTAAGTAGGCAATATTAGACAGAGAACAGTTGGAGTTTTTTGAGTCTGTCCATATAGGACAAGTGTTTAAGGCCTAGGATCCTCTTTGTGAGGTACTTTTGTGGCCTCAACAGTTGTTGCCAGGTGTTTAGTGAGGTACATGCTAAATGGGGCATTGTACTCTATGATTGGCCTAATGAGGGAAAAGTAGAGGGAGACAATGGCCTCTTTCTTCCTGGATGCAAAACCCTTAGTAATGAGTTGTTCCACATAGAAGGACTTTCTGGCCACAGTGGCAATGTGGTGGTCGAAAGAGAGGTTGCTGTCAACCTGTGTTCCCAGATCTCTTATAATGCCTTTTGTGTTCAGTGTGATAATTCATGGGAACCAGGTTTTTCCCAAAGAGGATGACGACACTTTTTTGGCATTGAGTTTAAGGCCATGGTTCTGACACCAGTCGCTGGTCTCAGTGAGGCCTTTCTGTAGGATGTCAACATCACTTGGTGAGTTAATAATAGCTCCCAACTTGCAATCTTCTGGAAACTTTGACAACCAGAGTCCCTTCATGTTGGCCTGGACTTCAGAGAAGTAGATACCAAACAGGAGAGGACCCAGGACCAAACCCTGTGGGACTCCACTTGTGACTGGTCGGCAGTCTGACTTGGAGTCAGCTACTTTCACATTGTGGGTTCATTCTGTGAGCCAGTTTGGAACCTACCTAGTGATACAGGGGTTGATGCCTAGCTTAGTGAGTTTTATATGATTCCTCAGTGGAGAATGGTATCAAAGGCCTTGGTCAGATCAAGATAGGCTGTATGAACCACCTTGCCTCCATCTACAGCTCTCATGACTGACTCAAAGAAGTTAACCAAGTTGAGCAGGCATGATCTAACCTTCACAAAACCAAGCTGTGTGGGATCCAGAGTTTGGAGATTCCCTATATCCTTGTTTATTATGTCCGTGATGATGCATTTCATAGCTTTGCATATCAGACTCGTCGGGGTAATGGGGCAATAGTTTCCAGGGTCTGTAGTTACTCTTCCTTTGTGGAGAGGGATGACTATAGCAGTGCGCCATTCAGTAGGGACAAAGTCTGAGATGAGGCTGTGATTGAACAGGCCATACAGGTGAGGTGCCAGTTCACTCTGTAGTTCATGTAGAACACAGCCAGGGATATTGTTAGATCCCATAGAAGCTGTATTCTTGGCCTTGGACAGTGCTGTTTTAACTTGTGCAGCAGCAATACTGGGTGCCTGGCAATCTACTAGTATTGCGATTGGTCCTTTGTGGGGGGTAAAGTTGACACTGAATCTGTCGGCCAGTATATTGGCAATATTGTGCAGTAGCTCAGAGCAAATCTGGGTATTGCCATGGAGATTCTTTATATAACTATAGAAGGCCTTGTGGTTGTCTTTACTATTTGCTGCAATTCTGTTTTCATAGCTAGCTTTAGAGGATTTGATGAGGGATCTCAACTTTTTGTTGAGGCTGATAAGGGAACTTTTCCAGTCTTGGGACTTCACCTTATTCTGCATCAGTTTCCTCCTTCTGTTTTAGAGTTTGTTTACGGCAGAGGACCACCAACTTGGCTTCCTTTTTTTGGAGGAGAACGTCTTGGTTCTATTGGGTATGGCGAGATCCATGCATTTGTGTATGTGTTCATACAGTGCATTGGTGTATGATTCAGTGGTCATGCAACTATTCTCCATTTGCATGGGTGCTGTGAAGTTAGCCACCTCTGTTTTTAGGAGCCCAAAGTTAGCTTTGGAGAAGTTTTTCCTGGTGGTTACCTTTGCGGGGGTGGGGTGGGGTGGGGGGTGTGGATTTCCAAGGTGATTAGTTTGTGGTCGGATCTAACCATGGAGGTGTTGACTATTGGTGTAGAGCAATGGTTGCCCATGTTAGTAATGACCAGTTCAAGTACATTGCTACATCTAGTGGGGGTAAGAATGAGCTGGTCCAGGGCATTGGAATTAATGAATTCCAGGAAATGTTGGGCAAGTGTATTGGTACATGAGTAATTTTCCCAGCTAATGGAGGGGTAGTTGAAGTTGCCCAGTATGTGAGTGTTAGGTTGGACCCTAATATTCCCCAGGGTGCTTAGGAACGTGGAGTGTGAGTTTTGGGACATAGCTGGGGACCTATAGCAGGCTATGACCTGAATCACTGTCTTACCTATTGTTAGCTGCACCTGAAGTATCTCTGATGTGTTATGTTGGGCTACCAGTCTGGAGGTGCATGCATCCTTTATGAATATGGAAACACCACTGCCTTTGAAGCTTCGGTCCAAGTTCTGGGCCTGAAAGGTGTGGAATGAGTTATAGCCTGGCAGTGCAGGGATGCTTTCTGCTGACTTGAACCAGGTCTTTGTTACAGCTCAAATGTCGATGTTCTCCATTTTAAGGAGTGCTTTGAGTGAGTGCATTTTGAGATTTAGACTTCTACCATTGAGCAGCATGACCCTCGGATTGCATTTGTTTGTAGCTGTTACGGTGGTAATTTGGTCTTTGGAGCACCACCTAAAAAAGGCACTACAGGGGTGGCAAGAGCCTTGGCCAGTATCCAGAAGCCCATGTGTGACAGATGCAGGACCTCTCTAGCAAAGCATTGAGGTCTGTCTATCATGTCATCCCAGGCAGACAGATATTGGATCCCCTTAGAATGACACCAGAAACTTAGCCAATTGTTGAAATCAATCATTTTCTGCTTGTACTGTGGTATCACTCTGGGTGATGGTAGGATGCTACTCAGGGCTAAGGTTATACCCGCCTGGGCTGCATAGTCCGAGAACTCCTCCATGTCTCTTTTCCTGTAGTCCAGGGAGTTACATCTCAGGTCATTCACACCTACATGTACAATGACAGAGTCATATTTGTACCTGTTGTTGAGGGACCTGAGTGCATGCATTATGTGGCATATCCTGGCACCTGAAAGGCAGCTGACTGTTACTTTCTCCTTATTCAACCTAGTGAGTGAGACATCAGTGTGCCTCACTATCAAGTCACCTATGACTAGTGTGTTGAGCATGCTGTTTTGCCTTAGGGGCTTTGGTTGAGTGGCACACTGTTTAGGAAAGTTATGTGTCTCGTGATTAGTGTTGTGTTGTGGTGGTTGAGTGCATTTCTGCCTTGGAGGTCTCTGCTGTTTGGGTAGATTTTTATTGAGAGCCTCCATGAAGGTAGGTGTGTGGTTTGTGTTTTTATGTGAAGGCAGTGCTGGTGTGCTTTCTGGAGGGCTATGTGTTCCATGTGGTGTGGTGCGAGTATTGACCTTCTCCACTTGACCAGCTATTCTGGTCTTGGCTGGAGAGTGCGTGGCTTCCAGTTTGGATATATAAGTGCATCTCTCACAAGTCTGAGTGTTGGGAGGTATGAGGAGAGGGTTGTCGCTGTACATGAGGCAGTTGCTACATTGCCTCAGGATGCCAAAGTACACCAGGTTAATAGGAGAAAGCATAGGGAACTGACCTTTAGACATGCCTGGAGGGGTGGGAATTAATAATAAGTACTGGAGCTGTTTCCTTGTAGAACGTTTAGTGCTGGTAGCACTTTTGTGGGCTACAATAAGTGCTACAAGAAGTCTGGTAAAGTGCTAGACTAATAAGCTAGTAAAAGTGCAGGAGAGGAGAGAACTAGCAGATCGGTTGGAAAAATTGAAGAGTAGACTTTGGCACCACTCAGAAGCTTACAAACAGTCCTGGATACAGCAATCTGTATATGGACTAGACTAGTAACAGGAAAGGTGGGAAACAAGCACAAATGTGGGCTTTCAATAACTTTTAAAAAGTCATGTTCCTTGCATTTACACCCAGAGAGTATCTGTCACACATTCAATTGTTAGCAATGTTTTTAACTGATATCCATGCTAAACATCACTGAATAACATTAATTCATCAAAAGAACATTTTATAATTATAAAACAGTGCAAGTTAACCCTGCTCTGAGCTTTGTAGTTGAAGTTGTTGGTAAGCTGGTAGAAAATGTTTCACATATTTTCCCTTTATTCAAAATTATGAGAGGTGGGTGTTCCACAGTCTATGGACAGAAGGCTGACAGAAATGGTCATGCTACGAAGATAAAATCACTGTGGAGTATTTATTCTCAGCAGCAAATAAAAGGATGGAGGACTGTCATGTTCCACACCTTAAAGTGCCATTGGAATCATAATAATATAGCTATATTTTATTATTTTGCTATCCATCATGCAAATGAGGTGCCCTTTGGTGCCTGTCTCTACATAAAGATGAGGTCCATGAAAATTGTTTTGCTCACCAATTTTATGCCATTTTCTCTTGAGATCTTTGAAGGTGTGACAAGTATGGCTAGAAATGGTGAGGGTAGTTCTCCTTTTAGTGCACAGAGATGGTGTAAGGAGAAGATTTTTCTGGACATCCTCCAGGCGGAGGCTGCTGAAGAAAGGCTATACTGGGCTACAGAATAAAGTTGGTGCCTGAAATAGTTTATCCAAGGCTGTATCCTATGCTACTGACATCCTGTGCATGGGGGGAGGGGGGCAGTGCCTTCACCACTAAACTGCTTTGAGTTGAAGAAATCCTAACCTCCTTGTTCAATGGGAGGAAGACGTTAGTGTGCAGTCACTGCCTCAGTGCTATATCTATATAACGTTTCATCAGACAAACAGGCTGATGACAAACTTGTATAAGTCCTTCTAGTAAAAGGTTGTGTTGTTTCACTATATGAGGATTGATATAAATAAGAATGCAGTGTCATTGCTTTTGCATGCCTCTTCCCTGCCCTCTTTCTCACTATCCTTTGTTACATAAATTTATTTTTTTCTTTTCATTTCTGTTATTGTTATATGCAGCAGCACAGAGACCTGCACCAACCACAACCAGTGTAGACTGTCATCTCCCTAGAGATGTCAGTAGTAGCTCTTCCACCACTACCACTACCGATATCACTACCACTATAAGTACCACTACAACCACCATTACCACTAACACTACAACTGCCACTACTACTAAAAACTACCACCACCCCTACCCCTACAACTACCACCACTGGACCCAGTACCTCTGTGTCCCACCCTGCCATAGCTGTCTCCTTACCTCCTGCTCTTCCTGCATTAAGGTAGCTCTGTCATCATCAGTCAGGAGATGGCAAAGCTTGTTGGGGAGAAAATAGATAGAAGGTTGGCTGTCCACATTAATAATATTGGGACCATACTCCAGTGATTCATTGAGTCATGTCCTTGCCCAGCACTGTCTCCAGCTTCAGAGCCATGACCCAGTGGTAATGGCTCCCAGGGAGATGAATAATCTCCCACTGGATCTAAGTTGGTAGAAACTCTATCTCTGAACACACAGTCCTACCCCCAAACCTGGTGTTTCCCTCCATTTTGTGTCTATGTCCATCCCTATATGTTATACAATTCTCCTCTTGCTATTGTCTTCTCTCTGTGTGATGTCTCCTACACCATTATATTTATTTTATTTAATTTATTTATTTGCTTTTTGTTTACCGGGAAAGTTCACTGGGCCTAGGCAAGCTCATTTTCAGTGGAGGCCCAGGAAGAAAAGCTCTGTGGCATAACTATTTACACTTAAAAATTTACAGTTCTGCAATACAATGACCAATTCTACTGAAGAAAAAATTGACAGTAAAACTACAGAGACAAAATTCTACAGAAGAAAAATAAATGAGCAATCAACAAAAAATGAAAAGCATTTACAAATGTAAGTGTACACTGTTACAGATGTATATAGAGTTAAGCAAACATCACTGAACTTAAGAGTTTGCATGGATAATAGTATCAATCAGCTGTCTCTACAGAGTTACTCATTTGCCAACAATAGAGATGACAAGAGGAAGTGGGAGTTACTCACTTTTCTAGGGAGGATTTGGTACAGTTACATATCCTGCTAGAAGATGGTTATGAAGGGAAGTCTTGAAATGAGTAAAATTTTGAATAGCTCTGATGGGAAGAGGTAAAGCATTCCAGCTCTTGGCTACTGAGAATGAGTACTGAAACCAACCGGGTGGGAGATTAGGTTTGTGAATTTGCAAGAGTTTCTGATCCCCTGATCTGAGTGGCCTGTTGGGAAGGTAGTAATTAAAAGTAGAGCTCACAGCAGGACAGTCTTGGGGTTTGAAGGGGATTTTGTGAGATGTAGTTAGCTGTAGAAAGGAAACGTAGTTTGGAAGCTCTAGCTATTTCAGAGATTTGAGGGCAGAACATGGTGAGTAGAGTATATGGAGTTGGCTGTGAATTCAGCAATTTTATTGTAGCAGATTTGAAGTTTGAGTTTAGCAGAGGTATGGATGTTGGTAAGAAGGGGGTGCCATACAGGAGAGAGGATAGCAAGTATGTTGTGGCAAGGGTATTTCTTGTTGATGGGCTTAGGATGTGATTGCGTTTAAACAGGGTTCCAAGTCTGAAATGTGTTTTATGAATATTCTGTTGTATATGAGGATCGAATATCATGTGCTCATCTGTAGTGGCTCCAAGGAGCCTTGTGTGGCTAACAACCTCTATTAAAGATTTATTTTGTGAAAAGATGGTGAAGTCAGACTTGTTTAGGGGGTTTGTTTTTTTAGGCTTGAAAAGTATGATTTTGTTTTTGTTAGGGTGCAGGGCAAGTTGGTTATTGTGCATCCAGGATTCAGTGACAGAGAAGCTGTTTTGCGTTACTGTAAGTAAATCAGATGGAGAGTTAGCAGAGCAGATGACGGTTGAGTCATCTGCATACTAAAATACTGACCCTTGAGGTAGAGATGATTGGAAATTGTTTATGAATATGCTAAAGAGGATGGGTCCAAGTATGGACCCCCCATTTATTGTGTTATCCCACATCCTATCATTCTTCTCTCTCACCCTCTATCTCTTCCTCTCTCTGTGACCTGCCCTCCTTATCCACCTCTGCCTTTTATGACTTCCTTCCCCAATTTTCCTTCATCAAAAAAAGAAGGCACCTGTCCCACAAAAACATACTCCTACCCAGACCTTTCAAGGTCTCAGATATGTCAGTAGTGTAGACCAGATTGGCTACAGTTGTTCAACCTAAAATTGTAGTTGACCAACAAAACATTGATAATTGCTGTTGATAAATAATTACAAATATTTGTTGTAGGCCAACACCATTAGTGACCTAAGAAGTTGAGAGATATGTTCCTATCCCATCTCCACCATGCTCAGTCTTTATTTACTCACCTTGTTTTCTATTTCCTGCTTGCTTCCCCTTTTCATCTCTGTCCTATATGCTCCCATTTCCAACCTTTAGTTTGTTGAAAACATCAACAAACTACACAGCACATATGCTTAAAAAGGCCTAATGTATTACAATTATTTGCTGTGGTCATACGTTGAGTGACAATTCAGAGAGCTCAACATCAATTCCTGTATATAACCACAGATAAATAACACTTCTTGTCCTATGACAAAACCGAATAAAAATCCTTGTTCACAAAGGATATTGCCATATATCACTCAACACAGATGAGCATAGGTGGGCATCACCAAACAATAATGAAATAAGATACAGTTAGTACTTTTCCTGTAATGGCTTCCATAGCACAATGCATTCATGTGATGACTCCATTCTCAGTGCACTAGGTCCAGGTTAATAATCCAATGAGGATATAAGGCTTGACAATACTACATTTTCATCTTAACAGTGGTATTTCATTCCCCTGCAATGTTGTATTTACTCATTTATTTATTTATTTTTTATGTCTTTCCTCTGAGTGTTCAGGGAATAAGAGTCATACAGGCATGCATGCAAATCTGATTAGATATATGTAATTTTTCTTGCTATCATATATTGTGTTACCCCAAAACATGCTTTATTGACATCTTTTCTATGGATTATTCTGTATCATGCCAGGATAATGCTCTGTTTTTGGAAAATATGAGAGACACAAGCATATTTTCAAATCAATGCAATTGTATCTATCATATATTCCTATTAGACGATCCTTTCCCTGAAATAAAACATTTTTATCATCATACTGTATATTATGTCAGGGACTTTGTTCCTGTCTAATAAAATTTAAGTATGGAATCATCTGGCATTGCTAAGCTAAGGCGATGAGAGGAATGCTCCTGTCCTATATCCATCCTGCATATTCTTTATTAGTTCACCTTCTGTTCTACACCAAGTTTGTGTTCTCTTTTCATATCAGTCCTAGACTCCCATTTTCACCCTTCTACCTGGTCAGAAAAGTAGATAAACACAGCTTGCACATACGCACAAAGGGCTTATACAACAACTTATATTTCTGTTGTCATACGTTGCACGACAGATGGCAGGGAGCAGTACTGATGATTATATATGACCACAGG
The DNA here is from genome assembly GCF_019279795.1 of Protopterus annectens. NCBI lineage: Eukaryota > Metazoa > Chordata > Ceratodontiformes > Protopteridae > Protopterus > Protopterus annectens. The sequence continues at coordinate 96,570,772 of NC_056740.1, forward strand.
AAAATTACACATCTTGAACTATAGCATAAATGATCCTTGGGACATGATGTAGTCTTGCATTGGTCATGCAAATGAGCTATGCAGGCAAATTTACAATAGAGTTATGTGAATGGCTTTAATCTAACTGTCCCAATGGCTCAATGTACTCAAGAAAGGATTTCTGCTATGTTTTAATTTTATGGTCTAGTGCCAGAATAGCCATCTGGAGTTCTGTAAAGATTGATATGTTCTTTGAATATCAAACTGATTTATATAAGATGCTTGTGTTACAAATGTATTAGAACTGTATGGCATTTGAATATCAAACTGAGTTGCACAAATGCTTATGTTACAAATGTATTAGAACTGTATGGCATTTGAAAATCAAAATGTGTTTGCAAAGTTGCTAGTGTTGAAAAATGTACAAATAGTGAGTTCTGCTGGACAGAGAAGGAGCAAACATGTGAGACTGTATGTGTATATGTTAGCAAAGGACACTGGAAGAGAAGCAATTAATCTCAGCCAGTTAGTTTTGGAAAATCCTTGAAATTAAATTAGCTGTTAAGCCATCAACACAGCACCCTGCTGTGCTGAATGGAACTGGAGTCAATAGGTGTGGGAGAGGCCATTGTTTACTAGCCTCTGTAAAGAAGAGGGGGAGTACTGTAATTGTTTTATGGCTCCAGAGGACTGCCATAAACATTTTGGTGCATATTGTAGCTGTCTGTGCTAACTTACTGTCTCATCTTCAAAGGGGGATACTGTGATGACCTAGAGTCAGGTGACCATATGAGGTCATTCTGTCAGCCATCTTGGAAATTATGTTTTAGATATTACAATGGGAGATCTCTCAGCATTGAGTATTTTGTCTTGGGCCCAAGAACAAGAAAGACCATTCACCACATTATCTGCCTTGCTTTATTAAGTAAGTAGGGAATAGTAATTCTCCTAGTTTCAGTCATGAAAATACAGTGAAGCTTAGTTGAGATATTGCTTTATAGGTTCATAGGTGGGTACTAGGCTATCTGCCTGAAGGAATTTATAAGCCTTGGCAGAAAGTGTTGGCTTTCGCTGCCCCCTTAGATTAGTTCCCTGTGCCTCTGTCCAGCAGAGCCACTGAAGTGATTCCTGAGGTAAACTTTCTGTTTCCTATCCACTCATCAAGGTTTCTTTTGCAGAGTGTTAGTGAGGAGCTTTGCCTAATGTAGATTGGGATCTTGTTCCAAAGCATGGGAAGTCTCTGGGACAGGAATCTATCCCTCCAGCATGTCCTATTTATTGTTGTAGTGAGGTTTAGATCCCTAGAGCATGTGGCTCGAGGGAATAAGGTTTTCTTTAGGTGGAGCACGTCCATCAATTCTGGGTTGGACATGGCCTTGTATGTCAGGCAGAGATCACCTCTGACTAGGCTGTACGCAACTGAGTACAGCTGGAGTTTCTTCAGTCGAGCTGCATAGGGCATCTGTTTGAGGCCATTTATCCTCTTGGTGAGGTATTTCTGTGGTCTTTCCAGCTGTTCCAGGTGTCTTGTAAGGTACATTCCAAATGGGGAGTTGTACCCTAAGATGGGTCTGATGAGTGATGAGTAGAGGGGCACAATGACCTCTTTTGATCTGGATGCAAACCCTTTTGTAATTAGGTTGGCCACATAGAAGGATTTTCTAACCACTATTGCAATGTGATTATCAAAGGTGAGATTACTATCTACTTGGGTCCCCAGATCCCTTATTACGTCTTCCGTATTTAGGGGAGTACCACCTATTTGGTAGTTTGTGCGTACATTGTTTTTTCCAAAGGGGATGACTATGCACTTTTTGGCATTTAGCTTGAGGCCATGATTTTGACACCAGGTATCCATCTCAGTGAGACCCTTTCAGAGGATGTCTGTGTCAGCTGGTGAGTCAATTATAGCCCCTAGTTTGCAGTCGTCTGTGAACTTGGTCAGCCAGAGTCCTCCTGTGCTTGCCTGTACCTCTGAGAAGTATATGCTGAACAGGAGGGTCCTAGGACTGAACCCTGGGGAATGCCACTTGTAACCAGTTTAGAGTTGGACCTAGCTCCCACAACTGTCACCATGTGGGTTCTGTCCATGATCCAGTTGGCAGCCCATCTTGTGATGTAGGGGTTTATGTTCAGGCTGGTGAGCTTGTCTATAATACCAGAATGGGGAATGGTGTCAAAGGCCTTAGTAAGGTCTAGGTAGGCTGTGTGTACCACCTTTCCCTCATCTATAACCTTGGTAACTGTCTCAAAGAATTCCACCAGGTTTAGGAGGCATGATCTGCCATTAACAAAGCCAAACTGGGTAGGATCTGGTGTTTGAAGGTTCCCAATGTCTCTGTTAATGAGTTCCATGATGATGCACTCCATAGCCTTGCAGACCAAGCTAGTCAGACTTATAGGTCGATAGTTCCCGGGATCTGTTGTGGCTCCACCTTTGTGAAGCAGAATAACCGTTGCTGTGCACCACTCTATGGGTATGTAGCCTGTGGAGAGGCTGAGTTTGAACAGTGTGTTTAGGTGAGGGGTTAGTTCATCTTTGAGCTCATGTAGGATGCAGCCTGGGACACCATCTGGTCCCATTGATGCTGTGTTTTTGGCTTTGGAGAGGGCTGTTTTAACCTGAGTGTCTGTGATTTCAGGGACTCTATATTCTTCTGGTATGGTTATGGACCCTTTTGGGGATGAGAGGAGGGTGAAGTTTGCGCTGAACATGTCTGCCAGGATGTTGGCGATATCGGTCGGTTTTGTGTATTTTGTGCCATTCTGCACTAACTCCAGAGCATATCTGAGCATTGCCACTTAGATTCTTGACATAGCTAAAGAATGCCTTGTGGTTATCTTTGGAGTCCTTGGCAATTTTTTCTTTCAAAGCTTGCCTTGGATGATTTTATGAGGGATCATAGTTTCTTGCTGATACTGATCAGGGATGTCTTCCCTTCTTGGGATTTTACTCTTTTCTGTACTAGTTTTCTCCTTCTATTGTATAGCTTGTTTATGGCAAGAGTCCACAAGACTGGTTTCCTTTTCTTGGAGGAGTGAGTCTTGGTTTTGCTTGGGATGGCACGATCCATGCATTCTTGTAGCTGCCCATAGAATGCATTAGTGAAGGATTTTGCAGCTTGGACAGTGTTATCCTTCAGCATGGGGTCTTTGAAACTTTCCACCTCAGTCTTAAGTAACGTGAAGTTTGTTTTTGAAAAGTTTTCCATTGTGGCTTTCTTGTCCGGGGGTGGGGGCGGAATATGGATATCCAAAGTGATCTGTTTATGGTCAGATCTAACCAGCAAGGGGTTAACCTCTGGTGTGGAACACTGGTCGCCCATGTTGGTGATGACCAGGTCCAATGTGTTGTCACCTCTGGTGGGAGTGTTGACCAGTTGAACCAGGACATTTGAGTTTATAAACTCTAGGAAAAGTTGGGCAAGGGAGTTAGTACTTGAGTAGTTCTCCCAGTTTAGGTTTGGGTAATTGAAATCACCCAATATTAGGGTGCTTGGTAGGACCTTTATGTTTCCCAGTGTTTCCAGAAATGCAGAATGGGGGTCCTGGGACATGGTGGGTGATCTGTAGCAAGCTACAATTTGAATTGCAGTTTTGCCCATTGTTAGTTGCATGTGGATGATCTTTGAAGCATCGTGCTGTGCCACTAACCTGGAGGTGTGGGTATCCTTGATGAATATGGATATGCCCCCACCTTTTGTATTTTGGTTTGGGTTCTGTGGCCAAAATGTATGGTATGAGTTGTAGCCTGGTAGTGCTGGGGTGCTCTCTGGAGCCTTAAACCAGGTTTCTGTAAATGCACATATATCGATTTTCTCCATACTGAGGAGTGCCTCGAGTGCATGCATTTTGAGGTTTAGACTTCTGGCATTGAGTAGCATTACCCTCAGTTTTTGTTACTTGTGCTATTTATGGCGGTGCATTTGTCTTTTGAGCCTTGCCTAAAAAAGGCACTATGGGGGTGGCAAGAGCCTTGGCAAGTATTCGAAAGCCTAAGGGTGACAGGTGCAAGCCGTCTCTAGTGAAGCAGCCTGGCTTGTTGAGCATGTCATCTGAGGTGGACAGACACTGGATCCCCTTTGAATGACACCAGAAACATAGCCAATTGTTGAAAACGAGATTTTTTTCTTTATACCGTGGTATCATTCTTGGTGAGGGCAGGATGCTACTCAGGGTCAGGGTCATACCCGCCTGGGCTACGTGATCAGAGAGCTCTTCCATGTCTCTTTTCATGTAGTCCAGGGAGGTATGGCTCAGATCATTCACACCAACATGGACAATGACAGACTCATATTTGTACTTGTTCTGGAGTGACCTGAGTGCTTGTGTTATGTGGCAGATCCTGGCACCCGACAGGCAGCTAACAGTAACCTTCTCCTTATTCGACCTAGTGAGTGGGACGTCTGTGTGCCTGACAATAGAGTCACCTATTACTAGTATGTTGGGTATGTTATTTTGCCTTAAGGGCTGTGATTGCATGGCACACTGGTTTTGTGAAGTATGTGTTTCATGGTTTGTGTTGGAGGCTGGAGGTTGCTTGGATGTTTGCTTTGGAGGTCTCTGTTGGTTTTGCAGATTTTTTATTTAGAGCCTCCGAGTATGTTTCCATGTATTTATGTGTGTTTTTTGCCGGTGCTGGTTTAATGGGTCTATGTAATACTGGTGGTGTGATGCAAGTATTTCCCTTTTCCTCTTGACTGTCTGATCCAGTCTTGGGTTGAGAGAGCTTAGCCTCTAGTTTGGCTGTATAACTGCATCTCTTGCATGTATTAGTGTTTGGTGGTAGGAGGTGGGGGTTGTCTGTGTACATGAGGCAGTTGTAACATTGCCTCAAAATGCCCAAATTCACCAGTTGGACTGGAGAGTACACCTGAAACTGCCCTTTGGACATGACTGGATAGGTACAGTGAACTGTTTTACTGGATGGCTGGTAAGGTCAAATGGAGAGCCTTGTCCTTCTGTACAATGTTTTCTTCATTTGTCTGAGTCTGTCCATAAATGTTATTTTCCATAGTTCCTGTGATTTGAACTCTGTGGTTTACTGTAAAAATATATTCAGTATTTTCATGTTCTTTTATTATTTATTATTAAATATATTTAAAAGTTGTATTGCCACTTGTCCTTTTAGAAAGTATTTAACCTTTAAGAGTGCTTATATTTATTTGGTGACACTGTGTGGACCTCTCCAGAAGGCCTAGCTGTTTTGGTCAACTACCACCATTTGTATTAGTATTAATATTGCACAGTATAATTGGGCACCCTTTGTTAAGGACCTTAGGGTAGCTGATTGTGGAGTGTCTGGTAGCAGTGATACCTACCTTATACCATGGGCAGAAGGGGGCACAGCAGGTAAATCTGTGCCAGCCTTTTCCATGTGTGTTTGTGAAAAATAAAATCTCACTCTGTGTGTGTGTGTGTGTGTGTGTGTGTGTGTGTGTGTGTGTGTGTGTGTGTGTGTGTGTGTGTGTGTATGTGTGTGTGTGTGTGTGTGTGTGTGTGTGTGTGTGTGTGTGTGTGTGTGAGGTACTTGGAGCAGGGACATGAAGCACTAGGTTTAAAGAGAGGGTGCTGGAGGATCTAGCTTGGATACTCCAGCTGAGGACCTAACCATACAGCTGTACCAGTGGGCAGTCTTACTGGGGCCTGGAGAGAGACAGATTGAAAAATTCAGACACTGGGCTGACTGCATTCCCTGTGTGCTCTTAAGGGAAATTATACTTGGTGCAGAGAGCTGCATCTGGAAATATTAAGTGTATCCATTTGTATTCCAAGTGAACTTCCCTCTCCAGTGTCAGTGGTGAGGATTTAGGCTCCTTGATCACTGGCCCAGAGAGGGGTCATCACAGTCCCATCTCCACCCGCTACTGGAACATGCTTCACTATAAATGAATTGTTCTAGAAGCACCTTAACTTCCAGCATGATGAAAAAGTGATTAATAACTCACTCCTGATCTGGACCAAAAACAATCTCACACTTTTATCCACTTAGGAACAGCTAGTAATTGGAAAAGGAGTACTCTTATCCCAACTCAAAAATAGTTTACCAGTAATTATTTTGGCCTCAAAGAAGAATCTTACAACCCTATAAACCACATTCAACAGCATCTCCAAATTTGCTACTGATTTTTAGCTCATTAATCTTTAACTTGTTAAATCTAGAATATTTTCCATTCTTTGCCAGTTGTTTAACCCAATGTACTTCCTCTTATAACTTAAAACCACTTCATTCTCTAATAGCATCCTTTCATATACTCAGAACTTGTCTACCTCACATAGATAACAGCTTTTCTGTCTCAGGGCCGCAAACCTGGGAATCCCTCTCAACAACCTAAAAGTAATTGCCTGCTACCCAACAGTATGTAAGTGCTTTACCACCAGTGGCTTAACCTTATAAATATACACCAAAATTGCTAATTACCACTTTCTCTCAATATATCATATAGAGCTAATTGCCAACAACATATAGACCAATAACATATAGACCTAATGTTTGCAGTGAGGCAAATAGTTCAGAAGAAACTAGAGATAAAGAAAAAGTCCAACTGTGCTTCCCTAAACTTGGAGAAAGCATTTGACAAGGTCTCAAGAAAGCTGATTTGGGCAGTCCTTTGATGGTTTGAAGTCCCAGAAACATTGGTAGTATTAGTGCAAGCTATGTACAAGGACCCATTGATATAAGTATGAATAGTGTTCAGATTCACATAGGGGTTCCCAGTGGGAGTGGGTCTTCATCAGGGTTCCGCACTGAGCCCATTGCTGTTCATACTGATAATGGACTACATTAGCAAACAAGTTGTGGCTGTATGCAGATGATGTGGCATTACAGGTAAACTCTGAACAAAAACTTCAACAAATGATAGTGGGATGGAATGCAAAACTGAAGGCACACATGATGAAACTGAGTACAGATAAAACAGATGAAAAGTCAGCAAATAGGAGAAATCAAAAACAACTTAAAATTGAGATAGAAATGAATGTATGTGTCACAACCTCTTTCAAACATATTTGTTTTGAACAAATGTTTGCAATTCTACTGAGCTCATTCGACAGCTACCTTTATTTCTTAAGACAATTCTGCTATACAATATACAGTTCTACTCTACAATACTACATTTTATTTACTTTATACTTTACTGATTATTGTAATGTGTGCATGAAAATTTACTGTTACTCATGGAGCTTTTCTCCCCGGGCCTCCGCTGAAAAAGGACCTGTGTTCAGTCAGACTTTCCCAGTAAACAAATGTTAAATAAATATATAATAAATTAAATAAAATTCAAGATCATAATCTGGAGTTCTTTTCCTACTGACTTAGGTGTCTCTCAGGACTCTTTCTTAAGGACCCATCTTTTCATCTTTTTTTTCCCTCTTTTTTTAAAACAATGATCTCATCATCGATCTCCCTTCCTTAAATCTACTGTTTTGCTGATAACACTGACCACAGCCTTGGGCTCATATACTATAAGGAATCAGCTTTAAAATGATTTATTTGCATTGGCAAGGTAGTTTAAAAACATGCTTTCAGTTATAAATGAGTGCAGAATGAAAAGAATGTTCATTTGTAACCCCCAAAAGACTTAACGGTATTCTTTACAATTGTACAATCACTTGTTATCCTGCATAAAAAGGACAAAGTTATTAAACTAACTCATTTAAAGCCTGTATTCTTGTCTTGGTGAGTATAAAATAAAGCTGAAATCCCTCTGCACTGCTCTACATTTCTTGTGGCATTCAGTACATTCTGAATGGAAATCTTTGTTATTATCTTGTCTGTTTCTTATCAATGACACCCAGAAATACACAATAATTTTCACTGGATCATTAGACTTAGGGGATACAAAAAACATAAACCTTCCAGGCTCTGATTCCAATGAGTTAGGTTTGAATTACAGCAGTAATGCTAGAGAAACTGGATGGAGAGGGGAGGATTGACTGGACAAAACACTGCTGTCTTCTTTTAGGGGAATGACTTATACTCTGTGCTGTCTTCTGCCTCCTACTTGTAGTTTGGAGCAACAAATAGGCAAGTATAATGGGGCAAAACCTTTACACAGCACTGCATGCATTACTGAGATTAATGTAAGGCAGGTCGTAATAAACACACACACACACACACACACACACACACACACACACACACACACACACACACACACACACACACACACACACACACAAAATCCTTCCCCATTCACCGTTATCATAGTTCTCACCACCCAGCTCTCACTCTGCAGTAAAAGATACAAGTGGTGTAGTGTAGTGTTAAATCTCAGCAATGCTGATGTCATTAATCAGGCTTACATTTATATTATATAGTTCTGTGCTGTTAAATAACAAGTTTGTTGATGTTATCTGTTAATATTATTATTATTACCAAATGATTCTATACAGTCAGTGCAGTCATAGCTAAAACAAATGTGCTTATCTGAAAATGTGTTTGTCAGAAGAAACTGTACACAAACTAAAAATGTATTGCAAAAAATAGATTTTGGCATTGCAAACCAGGGGACAACTATCATTAATCAATCTTTCTGGTGATACAGCCTCTATTAAGTAGCTACGTACTTTGGATGTAAACATCTTGCTTTTGAAACTAAAAGTAAAAACTAATATGTTAAAGGAAAGAAACTGCAACTCAGCAGGCAACAGTCTGATAAGGTGTAATGGTGAAGCATTATGTCACTGCTTCTGCGGCTAAGGCACCTTAAAAGAGAACATTGTCAGAGGGTGTTGTAGCAGAAGTATTATGTCACTGCTTCTGCAACTAAGGCACCTTAAAAGAGAACATTATCAGAGGGTGTTGTAGCAGACAAGTGAAAATGAGGGATGGAGAAGAGGGCTAGCTGTATCCAGCACATGGATTAGCCAATATAACTGCCACAGCAACAATAATATGATTGGCTACCTCAAGAAGAATGTGATGGTCTGGCAGAATGATATAAGATTGTTGTTTTTATGTTTTTTAGTGTGTTCGCATAGCTGGTCTTAGGCATAGGCCAACTAGGCAGCCATCTAGTGCACCATCCTAGCAGGGGCACTTTTCCAGTAATCTGGATGGTGTAGATAGACCAGGATGGGGGCACCAGGTGGCATTGGGGGAGTGCAGTGGAGACCTTTTGTCTAGGGCACCAGTTGACTAAAGGCCGGCCCTGTGTGTTTGCGGCTCAGATCAGGTTATATGCCTCTAGCTGTCTCGGTGTTTGAAAATTTTCTGACTGCAGAAATGCACATTACTCCGATCTCAGCTTCCCCTTGCCACAATGTATAGTGACTAATAGCTGAGTATACTAAATTCAGGGATATAAAGAGCTATGCCTTCAATGTGGGGTGGTAACTGGCTCAGCTGATGCTTCAGTTCAGTGTCCTGTTGAACATTTAAGTTACCTTGAATGACAGAGGGCTGGATTCAATAAACCCGACACATCTTGCTAAAACTGTGTGCATTGTGGTGCAACATCCACACAGTAGCGAGCTGATTTGTATTTAGTAAGCGTCTTTACATGGTGTGTAGAGCCGGGCAAACATGGTAAACATCATGGCATGCTAATTACAACATAAGCAACTGAATTGTATGCTAATCAACCAATCTAAGATGGGAGAGCTATTCAATAAATTATAAAGTAATCATGTACACTTATTGTAGGTTTTTGCCTCAAATTCCAAAACCAATTGGAATATATCCACAGAAACTACGCTACAGGGGAAAGACTATTAGGGGCTGCTGCTGCTCTTCTACATGTGTATGTGCAACAGGCTCAAGTCTGTGCTGCTGTTCCTGCTGCTGCTGCTATGCTACAGCATGCCAGTGACTGTATATATTTTCCCCATACCCACAAGGGCAGAGCTACAACTATGCAGGATTTCTATCCTGCAGCACACTTTTTTGAAGTCTTGAGTGCCATAGACTGCATCTACATTGAGATCAAAGCACTACCTGGAGAACAGAGAAAGGTCTACATAATCAGAAAGGGCTTCCACTCCATTAACTGCCAGGTTGTGTATAATGCTATGGGAATCATCCTGATTGTGTGTGCTGGCAATCCCAGCAGTTACCAAGACTCCCATATCTGGCACAAATCACAGCTCTACCAGATATTTTCTGGGGGGGTATCCCACAAGGCCATTTAATGGGAGATGCAGGGTATGCACTTGAACCATGGATGATGATGCCCATCAAAAATGCACACACACCCACAGAAGAACACTATAATAAAGCACAAGCTCAAACAAGAAATATCATAGAGTGTGTGTTTGGGCTGCTGAGGTCAAGGGTTCAGTGCCCAGATATATCAGGGAGTGCTCTGGAGTATGATTGCAGTTATTGTGCCAAAATTATCAGTACCTGTACTATCCTACACAATATTATCCTGAGAAAACAGCTGCAACAGGAACACCAAGAGGAAGAAGCACACATTCCACCACCACTGGCAAGGTCACTACAGAAACTTGCAAGTGAGGAATCAGAAGGAGTACCTCCAGCTGCTGAGGGTGTAGGTAGACTTAGGTGTGCAAAATATGCCCTTACTCTGGCCAAGAAGCAATGGATAGCACACATGCTGACCACCTAATGGTGTACAACTTGTCATTCTATGCACATACAAACAGTAAAATTGATGCCAAGCAATGCTCACAACATTTACTTACCCATTTAATGGCTGCGTACTGCTAGCATCAGACAGAGTCAGCCTTGAAATATAACAGTTGTAACTGGAGTACTAAAAAGGTAAGATTTGAACCTGGAACAGGATATGAAATGGGTAAGAACACAAATGAATGGCAGATACTTGCATACTGTTGCTTGAAAATGTACCTAAGTAGAATGTGTGTGAGTTGTCCAGCAATGACATCAATATGTGACAGGGTAGACTTATTTTAATAGTTTTCTGCCGTTTATCAGCTAACACGCCTCATGCATCAAAAATACCCAAAACAGAAAAAAAACTGTCCAAAATCTAGTTATCCCTACATTCTCACAAGTGGAGCAGTAGGCCTCACCAATGTATAGTGATTTCAAGCTAGTAATCACAACAGTAACAAGGCTGAAAGAAATCAGTAAGAGTTTCAAAATCGGATCACCAATACATATACTAAACACTCAGGTAGCTGTACACTCTGTGCATCAGAAGAAATACATATGTATCACTGAATCCAAAAGATTGAAACAAGGTGATGGCACAGTTATCATTATTTGCACAGGGTGGGATTTGGGGGGGGGGGGCTGGAGTCCAAGGCTGACAAAAAAGTATTGAGTATGTGTGAGAGTAAGATAGACAGGCAGGCATAAAGGTAGCTATTTATCAAATGGTCACTGAGACAGAATGACTTGCAAGGCTTATGAATGTCTCATGTAACTGTTTTGAGTGTCTCTATGGGCAATCAATATGAAATATGTGCGTGAGTGTCTGCATGAGCACAGCTAAACTCTTTGCTAGCTCTAAGCCCTGGCATGTTGGACAGGTGTGAGCTGTGCATGGTAGAGGTATCAATTTATTGTTGTCATCCCCAACGTCAAGAACTGGCTCAGCCAGGAAATGCACTGGCATGTCCATACTCATGGTCAGATGTATTGGTGCTACCTGAATGTGAGCAATGTCTGCTGGATGATCTCTCCTCATGACTACTCCCAGATGCATGACCCCATGGCCTACCACTTCTGGATGTGGACACCCCATCATTGATGGAGCAGTGGAAGTAGTGGCACTATGGGCGTGGATCAGGCACAGCCATGTTGGCTAACAGCAGATGATGTTGTGGACCTACAGCAATGTGGATGCTCTCCCCCACCCAGCACATGTTCCATCACAGACACTGCCCTTTCCATAGTGGATATATAAATACATTTGTAACATTTTCAAAATCTAGAATATGCTTGAATAATGCAAGCATACCAAAGCAAAATTAAGCCTTCTCTGCAGATAAATTGCCTTCAAAGGAATATCAATCTTCTGTTTTGTCTAAATGCATAAGTCTCCTCATCTTCAAGTTCCTTAGCTACCATTTTGTAGCATAGATTCAACCCTCTGAGAACTGTGAAGATGCAAATGATGTGTGAACTCATTAGAATTGCTGAATACCAAACTTTTGACTTCTTGTAGCACATCTAAACATAGTGAAGGCTCTGCACCATTGTTAGTTGCTAATGACTTGCAACTGTGAATGATTAGTGTGAGAGAGAAGGAAAACACAACAGCAATTCAAACAACCTTCACTGCAGAGGGTGCGTCAATGAAGATACACTTACAAAGCATGGCACTAACGTCAGTGCGCTTTTAAATAAAACAAAACAAAACACCACACATTTATGATTTTTTTTGTCACCAATAGCAAAACTTTCTTGCCTTTGCTGAAAACTGTTGTTTACTGTCATATATTTTCACACATTTAAAAGAAAAGGATTCAGAATGCACTATAGACTGCATGTCGGAGATTACCACAGAGATAAGGGAAGAATGAACACAATACAAAGAAAACAAAGATCTGCATTTGTGCAAACATAGTCATAAATGGCTGTATGATCACTCATTGAACTAAATATGTACAACCAACTGAGGCTGTACAAGTGCATGTCCTGCTAATACTGTAGAGGAAATATGAATGCCAATTACTTGTATGCACATGATTTGATTGCTGTTGCAAAGCTGTGTATGTGGCAGAGATAACACACCTCAACTATGTTTTGTAATTTCATTACTCTTATAGTTCAAATGTAGAGCTATTTAATTGTGTAGCATTTATTTAACTTATTTATTTATTTAATTATTTTGTCATTCACATTTGCGCAGGTGTGACCTAGTGCAAAGATGGTTAAATATATAAATAAAATTAAAATGAATGTCAGTTGCCTTAAGAAGCGCAAATATGCATGGTAGCATTGCATGGCAGTTAGCAACTTGGATGATAATGCCAGCAAAAATTATACCTCTGACCCAACTGTTTGTGTGTAGCACAATGTATAAATACATTGAGGTATTTGATGGATAAGATAGGTAAACCATGGTTAAGTTTCACTGTAGTTATTTTTTATTGAGGAAGGCTCATTTGCTATACCCTTGCTTGTTGCTCACCTGTGTGCAAAGATAGTTCACTTAAGAAAAAAAATTGAAACATTTTATTTGCTTCCCATTCATTCGAGCAAACAGGCTAAGTGACGATGGGTGGCTGTCAGAACTCTGGACAGTACTGAGTATAGAAAATACACCTGCTGCCTAGCTTTCCATGTGGCACCAGGTGTAAGTTCATGGTCAGAACCAGGTGAATCAGGTTTCTAATCAGCACACTCCATTTTTTGTTAAGGGTGTCCCATTGTAATTGTTCACAAAAATTAGAATGTAAAGATAATTATACATAACAATAACTACATATAGCAGACTGATTGAGCATATGCATGGTGTCATACCTATTGTGTGTGTAGCTGGTGTAGCATGACAATGATGATTCTGTAATTACAAATGTATTTTCAGACCTGAGTAGACTTCATAATTTAGTGATAGCCATCTACACACCACCCATAACACAAGTACAAAATGCTTTGTGTGGTCGGGACTGCAACTCAAAAATCTACTCTGAAAGTAAAACAAGTATATGCATTTCCAGTATATTGTCACACCTGAAAATGCATAAGCCAGAACCTTGTCATGTCATACACATACACGGTTAACTGACATATAGCACCAATCACTCTTTAAAGTGTATATTAGTAATGACCATGCCCGGCAAACACTTCTTCTGTGGCAGTTAGGAAAAACACCTATGTTGAAATATATGTATTCTCTTTTTTTCATAAGTATGAATCCCACATTGTACAAATTACTTGTGTCTGTGTGCAAGGCCTTACAAAATATGTATCAAGTAATAAAATTGATCCCCCAAATTCAGGTCTTAAAAGCTAAGTCATTTAATAGTTTCTATCACATCATGCACCATCCCTTGCAACTCCTGGCAGGTGATGTAATCCCCACCTCCACCAATACTTCTGGATGGTGCCAATGCACTAGCAGCCATATGAGAAAAATACATGAGAGTGAACAACAGCTTTCAGCAAAGGCAGGAGAGTTAGTGACAAAAAATTATAGCAGCACACATGCCATAAATTAATGGCAAATGTCAAATTATCATTGTTGTTTCATAAATTCCCTTCCTCTATGGTTGGCAATATTTCTTTCCACTTAATATCATGTGAACACAGTTGGAATGGTTGTGTAGTTTGTGCACTGGACATAAAATGTGATATCATGAAGTGGCAGGAGAACACTTAGTATTGTTGGAGGACCTGTGCAGACATGACAGGAGCTAGGAAGGATGGTGCCCAATTCTGAGCTCAAAAATTTGGTATGGAAGAGTCACAGATATTTGTTGCACTCCTTGTAATGCACTACAGTCATAGGCTGCTGCAGGGGAACTACGCCAGCTCTCAGTATAAGATTGAGGTTTGAAACAGTCTAGCCTAGGCTTGTCTCCAGTGCAACTGACATACCATGTACTTTGGAGAAATGGAGACACCATTACAAAGATCTTAAATAGTGCAAACAGGCACAACTCAACCAGTGGCTGGATGAGTTTGGAACTGCTGACATCCCACAGTTATGTTAGTATACAGGAACAAGAAAAAACAATTTCTCCAGCAGAGACAATAATTCCAGTAGCGAAGATGTAAAAGAAGTTCTTTATTCCACACGTTACCAGGTATACAAAAACTGAACCAGAATATGACAAGCGCTTTCGCCTGGTTTATTCCAGGCTTTATCAAGTCAAACAACCATAATAGTTCCAAAAAGATGCTTAAATACTATTAGTGGTTGATCACATGATATAATTAACATTATTAATTATTTTAACCCTTACTCAAATTTCAAGTGTGTTGAATACAATACAAAACCAATAAAAATTGCAGATGCAGATCTTAAATATAAAAGTAAGTATGCATGCTTTCTTCTGTAGCTCTTGGTAATTGTATTAGACAGGTGTAATAGTGTATTTAGATTTGATAGGGTCATTTCCCACAAGTAAAAAATACATTCAAAATACAAAAATATATTTTTTTAATTTTAATTCCAGAAAAATTGGATTTAATGCCATAGTGTTAACTTAATCTGTATTATCTTTAAAAGCATATATGCAATATCTACTTATTGTAAGGAATTCTTGTTAGAATTCACAATCCTATTTTTGGATTTGGAAAGCTGTATAGCTAACATAATAATAAAAGTATATTTATTGTAATAAAGCATTTGAATGTGATATATAATAGTTCTAATCATCTGTTTTCTTTTTTTGTCTCACCCCACCCCTTAACTCTTTTTTTATAAATGGGAACATACTGTTCTGATGCCAGACTTTTCTGCCAACAAATAAAATGCTTTACCACTGTGACTCAGCTATTTTCATTTGACTCCCACTCAGGACAACCTTTAACATAGCCCCATGAATCCAACATCCCCTTTTTTCCTCTGTTCACATAACATCCTTCCTGTAGAACACTGAAGATGTCATCATTTCAAACATATATACATATATCGTGAAGCCAAACCCTTCCATGACCCTCTGTAAGCCATCACCAGACCACTGGATATGTGATTGCTAATTTTGTCATGGGGTGGTGCACATGTCACATATGGAGAGGGGCAGTATGTAACACAATTAAACATATACACATATATACACATATCCCTACTGTCGTCTATTATATATATATATATATATATATATATATATATATATATATATATATATATAGAGAGAGAGAGAGAGAGAGATTTTTTTCAAAAGGTATAATTATGGGTTGTATTTTATGTAATGCTGGCCATTAGCCTAGTAATGTCCTATGACTCTATGAAGATTGCACATGTTAATTTTGCTTTCATCCACATGTGCTATGTTGAGGTGCAGATGTACGGTAGCCCTACAACATTGTATTCCAATCTGTGATTTGATTTGTGTATTGATGGCCACTGCTGCCATTTGATTGCATGTTCCTGCCATAACAGCTGTAGTGATATGCATCCTGAAGACTGTTGACATGGGATGATGCTACATATATTGTTGTCTTAGTAAGGCATGTGTTCTTGTAGTGGAGTGCATTAACATTCTACACATTTCTCATTCAGCTATCAGAGTGACACTTTCATTATAGCACATTTGCATGTGTATACCTACCATCATGAAATGCTATGCGATATG
This sequence comes from Protopterus annectens, assembly GCF_019279795.1. Lineage (NCBI taxonomy): Eukaryota > Metazoa > Chordata > Ceratodontiformes > Protopteridae > Protopterus > Protopterus annectens. The sequence continues at coordinate 96,586,930 of NC_056740.1, forward strand.
CAGCAATATCACATCATACTGATTACTTGGTCACATACGGCTTGTTTCATCCCTGTATTGTAATGCTGTTATATGCACAGACATATAACCAATTCAGATTCACTTGCAACCTTGGGGATTTCATTGTATGCACAATTGTGTTGTTATTCACAAGGATTATTCAGGTGTTACCCAGTAACATTGTGTGATTGTCTGCATTTGTGTCTTTAACTGTTCTGCATGAACCACATCCACCTCATTTGTAATGTGTCCATATATGGTAATAGAGCACTCACACACACCTTTCCAATGATAAACATATAGACATATGATGTGCAAGTGATGCAATAACGTGAAATAGAGTTGTACAACTGTGTTAATACTTCCACTGTGTGGCAAGGGATATATATACCCAAGATTGTATTTGGAGGTGTTATCACAAATCTTTTTTTAAGTAAGTACACTATCTTAAGGGGAATAAACAGCTATGTGCACAGATCGTTGTGGATGGCACCACCCATACTCAAATGGAGGCAATACACAACCTGCTAGCTGACAGATTTGTATCAAACTTCACCACCCTGTCCCCACTGATTGTCACCCAAAGTATACATGCAAACATTACTCAGCATATTTTCCCAAGAGAGCAGCTCATCTGTGTACTCTCTAAGGCTAAAAACATGGCATCAATGAGCCCTGACAACATCCCAGGTGCCTTATCAATAAATTAAAACATGACGTAACAGACAGAGTTGGTTCCCTACTTAACATCAGCCTTCAGACAGGCTATTTTCTGTCACAATGGTGGACAGCAGCCCTCATCTGTCTGAACAAGGAGGGGCATCACCCGACACAGGGAATTATAGACCCATAAGCCCGACTAGTCTCATTTGTAAGCCAATGTAAAGAATCATCATGGTGGGGAGGATGGCCTAATGGTTAAGGTGTTTGCCTTACAAACACAAGGTGCAGGGTTTGAGTCTCACAAGGACTAATTGGCTAGGCTTACAATGGCTCACAAGGGCACTTAGCCTAGTACTATTCTATGAACCTATGAACCTATGAACCTTATCAACAAGAACATAGCTAATCTCCCGACTGCGTAACTAGCCCATTTTTGATTTGTTAAGGCTAGCTCACATCTGATAAATCTGTTTGAATGTCACTAAGGCTATGGATGATGAAAAGAATGTGCACCCCGCATAACTTGACCAGGTCAATGCATTTGGCATGATTCCACAATCAGGTATTACACAGAAGCTGTCTCAACTGGCCATAAACCACTGTGTCATCAAGTGTGTAGCCCAATGGATAGCCAACCAGATGCATACTATCAAAGTGTTTGAATTCACCTGTATCAAAAGGCCAGTGAGCAGTGCAATACCACAGTGTTCTGTACTAGATCTTTTCTGTCTGGTATTTAATTAAAAGAATTCAAGGCAAAACATAGATAGCCTTTGTCCCACAAACTTTGCAGATGACTGCAAATTGTGGACGATCCTTGAATCCAGTAATGGTATTGATATACTGCAGAAAATATTAATACACACAAATGATTGGTGCCAGAGCCATGGCGACACACTAAATGGTCAAAAAGCATAATTATTCCCATTTGAAATGCAAACGCTCAAGCTAATTACAACCTAAACAGTGCACCCCTATAGGCAAGCAGACCCAGTGGTACAAAATCTAGCTACTCAGGTAGATAGTAATTGGAAGTTCAACCAACATATGTCTACAGTGGTGACAAATCCCTTATATATGGCACAACTCATAAGTATGGACATGTCATCCAGATCAAAGGGCATTATAATTCCATTGTACGCTGCCCTTATCACAACAATAATTGAGAACAATGCATCCTTTTGTATGTAACTCACCACACATCTGCAACAGCTGGAGCAACACCAAAGTTTTTGTATAAGGAAGATACAGGGTATAACAGACAAGTCCTATAGGAAAAGACTGAAAGCCATATCAGTTTATTCTGTCCCCTGCAAGGGACAATTTGTGTCTGGCCTATAGGGCAGTCACAAATCTGGCCCTGATGGAAATGTTACACATTGGTAAAGCAAACTGCACAAGGGTCACCCATTCCAATGATGAACCTAGCCTCTGACATACTAAATCAGGCTGTAGAGATAGAAACTATCTATGAGACACTATCCATTTTCTGGAACAAGCTTCACATTCACATAAAGCACAGGCCTTTCCTGACTATATTCGAGTACAACTGTCAAAGGAAAAATATACTTTAAAAATTATCAAAACACAGTAGGTTCAGGTTAAGGCACTTTAATCTTGCAGCAAGGAGACAAAAACGTGGTAATACAGAGTTTGTCTAACTAGAAACAGAAAATGCTAACATTTTTATACACTTTCTAATAAGACATTGCCTACCAAGCTGACGTGGTGAATCACAAGTTTTGTCATCATCACTTAGTAATAATTGCTTTCACAATATTCTGCTGATTTATCAATTTTTGTGAAAAACTTCCTAAGGAAAACAACGTGGCCTTGGCTACCACCGGTTAGATATATGCAATGTTACCATTCAGGGTACTATGGCTAATTTGAGCACAAAGCAAGTAGTTCATTTCTCTAACAATCCATGTCTATATTATCTCTAAACTTCTGCAGCTGCACATGTTCTCATACTTCGAACAGAGCTGATTGTTTAAAATCATTACATTTACAGGATATAGCATTGTTCATTCATTCTCTCCTGACCTAGCAGATAATCACCTGCTTCTCAAGTACATTTCCAAAAGGCATAAACATGAATATTGCTGTGCTAGCAATTACTAGGTCAGAGGACATCTTGCAAGTTTCAGAAAGCACACTGCAGTTTCAAAAAGCATCTTTTCAGTCTCATATGAAACTTAACTATATATAAAACAGTGCATATAAAATAGAATGAAAAATGTGTTAACTTATTTAGTTCCTAATTAGCATTAAGCATACACACATTAATACATATTTTTCTGACATTTCCCCCCTGTTAATAGTTTTTAATTCTATTTTCAAAAGAATAAATAGTTTGCTTCTTTTCCTAACCTCTTCCATTCAGGATTTGCAGTTAAGAAAGTCATTCAGTTTAGACTTATGAAAGTGTTTCACATTCTAACAACTCTTCAAGTTCAGTACTTTGATACATAGTTTCAGAAACTGATATATCTATAAATTCTTTGATTAACTTTTTTATGCAGGGGATTCCACAACAAATACAAGCTCCTATTAGAAGTAATCCCACACAAATGGCAATCAAGATGTTCATTAGGATGGAACCCCACCCCCCCAAACAAATTCTGGAAAAAGTCCGTCAGAGGGTTGGGGATGGCTTGGTCATGGCCGACACTTGCTGTATCACCTCAAGGTAGTCATTTATCTCGTGTTGATGATCTGGTATATACGCACAGCACTCTTCTTTGATTAAAGCGCACGTACCACCCCTCGCCGCTAGGGTGAAGTCAAGAGCCATTCGGTTCTGGAGCACTACAGTTCTCATAGCATTCAGTTCATCAGTTATCAGTTCAAGAGTAGAAAAAGTTGCATTACTCATTACTTCGAGAAGTTTGGACAGTTTTCGCAGCTCCCAAATTGATTTTACTGCGCCATATGCAGGCAATATGCCTGCCCACGATATGACAGCATTACTCAAGTCCATGTGCGTCAGTTTGGTACCCACAGTATGATGGTCTTTCCAGCCCACCTCGATCTGCCCCACTGGATTTTCAGGCTTTCTGACAGCTTTCTTGGCCAGATACAGAGTTTGCCTAACTAGAAACAGAAAATGCTAACATTTTTATACACTTTCTAATAAGACATTGCCTACCAAGCTGACGTGGTGAATCACAAGTTTTGTCATCATCACTTAGTAATAATTGCTTTCACAATATTCTGCTGATTTATCAATTTTTGTGAAAAACTTCCTAAGGAAAACAACGTGGCCTTGGCTACCACCGGTTAGATATATGCAATGTTACCATTCAGGGTACTATGGCTAATTTGAGCACAAAGCAAGTAGTTCATTTCTCTAACAATCCATGTCTATATTATCTCTAAACTTCTGCAGCTGCACATGTTCTCATACTTCGAACAGAGCTGATTGTTTAAAATCATTACATTTACAGGATATAGCATTGTTCATTCATTCTCTCCTGACCTAGCAGATAATCACCTGCTTCTCAAGTACATTTCCAAAAGGCATAAATATGAATATTGCTGTGCTAGCAATTACTAGGTCAGAGGGCATCTTGCAAGTTTCAGAAAGCACACTGCAGTTTCAAAAAGCATCTTTTCAGTCTCATATGAAACTTAACTATATATAAAACAGTGCATATAAAATAGAATGAAAAATGTGTTAACTTATTTAGTTTCTAATTAGCATTAAGCATACACACATTAATACATATTTTTCTGACATTTCCCCCCTGTTAATAGTTTTTAATTCTATTTTCAAAAGAATAAATAGTTTGCTTCTTTTCCTAACCTCTTCCATTCAGGATTTGCAGTTAAGAAAGTCATTCAGTTTAGACTTATGAAAGTGTTTCACATTCTAACAACTCTTCAAGTTCAGTACTTTGATACATAGTTTCAGAAACTGATATATCTATAAATTCTTTGATTAACTTTTTTATGCAGGGGATTCCACAACAAATACAAGCTCCTATTAGAAGTAATCCCACACAAATGGCAATCAAGATGTTCATTAGGATGGAACCCCACCCCCCCAAACAAATTCTGGAAAAAGTCCGTCAGAGGGTTGGGGATGGCTTGGTCATGGCCGACACTTGCTGTATCACCTCAAGGTAGTCATTTATCTCGTGTTGATGATCTGGTATATACGCACAGCACTCTTCTTTGATTAAAGCGCACGTACCACCCCTCGCCGCTAGGGTGAAGTCAAGAGCCATTCGGTTCTGGAGCACTACAGTTCTCATAGCATTCAGTTCATCAGTTATCAGTTCAAGAGTAGAAAAAGTTGCATTACTCATTACTTCGAGAAGTTTGGACAGTTTTCGCAGCTCCCAAATTGATTTTACTGCGCCATATGCAGGCAATATGCCTGCCCACGATATGACAGCATTACTCAAGTCCATGTGCGTCAGTTTGGTACCCACAGTATGATGGTCTTTCCAGCCCACCTCGATCTGCCCCACTGGATTTTCAGGCTTTCTGACAGCTTTCTTGGCCACATCTCGGGTATTTCAAATATTTCCCTGAGGCAAAACTGCAGTGTGTCATATAGCCGGGACCAGGTACCCCAAAAAACAACTGCCGGACCAATTCTCAGGAAACCATTTATATGCCTTTTTTCCACACACAAAATAACAATCCTCTACCTTAGTAGTTACTTTGTTACGAAATGGCTGCCCTGTATGAAACATTTTTCTATCTATTACAGATAATTGTTTAAAAAGTACAGGATTACGTTGCACTTGGTCAATAGTCTTATGCATGGACTCAAGAAATGAGTCATAATTTGAACTACAAGTTCCACCCATTTTGTTTGCTTTAGTATAACATTTATAATGTACAGTCACATTGCACTTGCTCCAACCCACTTGAATTGTGTCATTCTTATAAAAACATACAATTCCCTTTTGTGTCACAGGCAAATACAGTACTACCTTATCATATGCTTTAATAGATACTGTATCATAAACCAGATTTTCCCAGGTCTCATTGACCCCTAGGGGGACTGCAGTCATTAATAACCCCCCGTATGCTGTTGGTATGGCTGTGCAGATCCAGCAGTTCGAAACATTAAAAGTCTCAGCATACACACGTGTAGTTGCCTGATAAGTGTTAAAGTTTGGGTGCCAGTCTATGTTCGGCTCATCACGTTTAATCAGTTCAACTTTTGTGGCAGGAAAAAGGAAAGGCCACAACAAAAAGAACAATGTTATCAGTATAGCTACCAGAATAATCATGCAAGTTTTCTGAGGTTGTTCAGTATCTCTGTTTGCTCTATACCTGGTCATTTTGTTCTCGTTGTACAACAGTAACAAGGTTTTTGTCCAGTTCAAAGTTCTTAACCAGTTTACAATGTGTCAAATGAATCCAGGACACTCACTCCGCGATCTTGACTGCAGTGGGTATCGACAGTAGTACCTGGTATGGCCCTTCCCACTTCGGAGAACTCCAGTTTTTTCTCTTCACTATCTTCACCCAGACCCATGTGCCTGGGGCTACTGCTGCTTCCGATGGCTTTGTTTGCTCTTTATCTGAAACAGAATTTAACTGCAAAAGTTTGTTATTCAAAAATCGCCTCATATACCCTGCAAGTGAACTGTCAGCCTCCTGCTCTGCAGACATGAGAGGTTTCCATTGAGGTGTATAATATGCCCTCCCAAACAGAACTTCCAAAGGAGTTAATCCTTTTGCATTTGGAACAGTTCTCATGCTCAACAGTGCCAGAGGTAAACAGTGCACCCAGTTCTTTTGTGTCTCACTAATCAATTTTCTAAGTTTATTCATCAACACCCCATTATGCCTCTCTACTAATCCTACAGATTGGGGATAGTATGCACAATGGTTTTTCAGTGATATCCCGAAATAGCGACTAAGTTGTTGTATAGTTTGATTTACAAAATGTGTGCCATTGTCACTATAAATCTTTTCCGGTATGCCAAATCTAGGAATAATTTATTTAACAAGGACTTTTGCAACAGTAGCTGCACCTGGATTTTTAGTTGGAAAAGCTTCCACCCATTTGGAAAACATATCTATAATGACAAGGCAGTACTTCTTATTTTCGCATTTGTTCAGTTCTATAAAATCCATACAAATAGTATGAAACGGATACGGTGGTATAGGGAAACTCCCTTGCTTAGGTTTCAATGCCCCTTGTGCATGATGCTTGTTACAAACATGGCATGCTGCACAAAATTTTTTTGTGTAATTTGTAAATCCATATGTCGTAAACACTCGATTCACTAACTGTACCATCCCTCCTGTTGAGACATGGCACTGCCCATGGCTCAACAAAGCTGCATATCTAAACAAGTTAGATGGTAAGATTGGTGTCTTTTCTTTGGAAATGTACAGTCCCTTCTCAAGGATTGCTCCTCATTTTATCCACTTTTGTTTTTCTGCATTTGTAGTAAGTGTCTGCATTGTTTTTAACATTTCTAAATCTAAAATCTCAGATGGTTGTAATTCCTCACTCAAAAGAAAAACTTCTGAAGATGAAGCTGCTTGTTTTGCAGCTGTATCAGCCCTCGCATTACCTTTTGAAATTCTATCCTGTTGCTTGGTATGAGCTACACATTTGCAAATAGCTACTTTCTGAGGTAACTGAATAGAGTCTAACAAATCTAAAATAAATTGCGCATGGTTAATTGGTTTACCAGTAGATGTTATCATTCCTCTATTTTTCCACTGTTGCGCAAAAACATGTACAGTAGAAAAAGCATACTGACTGTCAGTAAAAATGTTTACTTTCTTACCTTTTGCTAAGGTACATGCCCTTATCAAGGCAATCAATTCTGCTGCTTGTGCAGATAAGTTGTGTGGTAAAGACTTTGCCTCTAAAATCTCGGTATCAGAAACTACTGCATACCCTACTAGATTCTGTCCTGTAGGACCCCTCATGCACAAGCCGTCCACATAGTATGTCACCTTGGCATCATCCAAGGGAACATCTGTAAGATCTTTTCTAGGTAGTGTCTTTTGCTCAATCTCCTGCAGACAGCAGTGTGGTTTGCCATCCGCAGGTGTTGGGAGCAAGGTTGACGGATTCAAAGTTGTGCATCGTTCAATTGTCATATGAGGTTGGCTCAACAGTATAGTCATACAGGAAAGACGTCTAGCAGGAGAAAGATATGCTACTTTTTCTTGCAGTAAAATAATCGTGACTGCATGAGGCACTCTCAATGTGAGAGGGTGGAACAATACTACTGAGGCTGAAGCCTGCACTGCCATTGCAGCTGCGACTACTGCTTGTGCACAGTGGGGCAAAGATCACGCCACTGGGTCTAGCTGTGATGAATAGTAAGCTATGGGGCATTGTTTTCCCCATGTAGTTGTGTTAACACTGATGTCATATAACCTTGCTTACAGTTCACAGTTTGGAAAAATCGCTTATGATAGTTTGGTAATCCTAAAACTAAGGAAGAAGCTATCAGTTGTTTCAGTTTGCAGAAAGCTGATTCTGCTTCTGGTGTCCACTGTGATAAATCCTGTGCTGCCATCGGCTTTTTGAATATCAAATTAGTCAGCGGAGCAGACTCCAAAGCATAGTTTGGTATCCAACTCCGACAAAAGTTAGTAGTACCCAGGAAGGACATCATTTCCTTCTTGGTAGTTGGTCTAGGTGCTTGTAATATTGCTGTTTTTCTGTCTTCATCCAATATTCTGCCTTCTTTGGATATTACATATCCCAGGTATTTAACCTGTTTTTTCCAAAATTGCAGTTTGTTTTTGTTTACCTTGTGTCCTTGAGTAGCTAACAATTGTAATAATGCTATGGTATCCTCTCTGCATTCTTGCTGGGTGGGGGCTGCCAGCAGAATGTCGTCTACATAAAGTAAAATCTGACTACCTTTCGGTGGGATAAATCCCGCCAGGTTACTTGCCATTTCTTGTGCGAATATTGTTGGACTTTCACAATATCCTTGTGGTAGTCTCGTATATGTATACCGTTTCCCCTGAAATGTAAATGCAAACCAATGTTGGCTGTCTGGGTGTATCGGTATTGAGAAAAATGCATTGCTAATATCTACCACAGAAAAATACTTCTGTTGAGGTTTCAAATCATTCAATAAAGTGTGTGGATCTGGCACCATTGGTGCCCTGGGTATAACTGCGTCATTCACAGCTTGTAAATCTTGGACCATACGCCATTCCCCGTTTGCTTTCCTAACAGGAAATAAGGGTGTATTACATGGTGAATCAGGAGATTCTATTAAGACTCCTTCCTTAAGTAAGGCTGCTATTATAGGTTTGATTCCTATTTCTGCATCCTTTCTTAAGGGATACTGTCTCTTTTGAGGTCTAAATGCTGATTTTGGCGTAATAGTAACTGGTCCTGCTGTACGAATACGTCCTACATCTGATTTCCCTGTTGACCAGAGAGTCTCTGGTATGTCTTGCAAGGCTTTTTCCTCTTCCTCTAGTAAGAGTGCTACTCAGCTATCCTCACTTGCCTGTGAGTGCACAGCTGGGTGTGTCTGTGTTATCCAATTCAATTTCCGCTTCTGTACTCCTTGTTCAGAGAGTTCTAACTCTGTCTGTTTTTCCCACCTTGTTACTTTTTCTCCTAGGTCTGCCCACTTCAGATTTCTATCTTTAATTAAGCTTACATGTGGTAATCGATTTGATTTGTAAAGTGCTAGGAATTCCTGGGGCAATGAACAGCTTACTACACTGTTTCCTTCTGTGTCCCAGTACAAATTTCGTAATACTAACCTATTAGCATGGTTTCTAAACAGTTCTTGCTCATATTCTTTATCAGGTCCTGGTCTGTTACAGTAATATAGAGTGCAATGCAACAAATGCTGTTTATCAGTGTCAAGGGAGGGGGATTTACTGATGGCTACGTTCATCAGTTCTTCGGTTACTGCCCCTGGACCAGTCGTAACTAAGTCCTGGCTGTACCAATAAAATGTTTCACCCTCCGGTCGCACTACAAAAGTATCCATTTGTCGCTGTGCTTCCATACCCTGCATAGTTGGAACTATGGCTATGCCAAATATCTGCATTAAGTCTCTGCCCAAGAGATTCATTGGGCATTTTTCAGAAACAACAATTTTGCTTTTCTGGGTCATCCCTGAAACAGGGTCAGTTATCGCTATGTTGTGGGAGAGTGGCTCCCGATACAGCTGTCCATTAGCTGCTTTCACTAATATGTAGTCTAGTGATTCTGAATTTTCTGGTAGTTTGGAAGGATGTATCAGGGTCCGTGAAGCCCCTGAGTCATTCAGGAATTTGACTTTCCTCCCTTCTACCAGAAGTGTAACTTCCGGTTTTGTGTCTGCTAAGTAGAGCTCTAAGCTCAATAATGCTAAGTCCAAAATTTCATTTTCTTCATTATCTATGAATTCATGTACATCCTCTATTCCTTCTGTCACATCCTCTACCCTTGCTACCACATTTGCATTTGTCTTTTCCTGTTTATTCCTATCCAGTGATTCTTGACTATCATATAGTCATTCCTCACCCTCCTTATCTTTCGTGGTTACCTTCTTATTTAGCCTGCAATCCCTTGCCAAATATCCCTTTTTCCCGCATTTGAAACATTCATCCCTTTTCTTTCTCTCTTCAAAGTCTTCTGATCGTTTATCAGATTGTTTGTTTCCCTGGGTATTTTTCTTACCCTTCTTCCCAGTTTGTACTACAAAGACTTCTGACCCGTCTTCTACTGCAAATACTTGAGTTTTCTTTTTCTTTTTGCTATTAAAATGCCTTTCGGCATGTCTTGCATATTCAAGTAATGACTGTAATCTACTTGTACGATGATCTACCATGTGCTTTGTAATAAAGCTGCTAATGGGCGCAATACTGCCTTTTAAGAATGCATTCTTTAGCTGTTGCTCATATGGGGAATCATGTGTTTGATCTTCAGGTACCTGCATTCCACAATGGTTATTAAAATATTCTAATAATCTGGCATATCTATCAACGGTTTCACCTTCTTGTTGTATGCATTGATTAATGCAAGTCCGATCAGCCCTAGGCTTCCATTTCTCAGAGATTCGGTCTGTCAGACCTTTCACTCTGTTGTCTAGTTCTGCGTTACTATGTGGGAGTGGTCTAAGCTCTGCGTCACGGGGATTCCAGTTGCCACTGATCATGTACCAATCTGGACCTACAATTTGTCTAACTACTTTCTCTACTTCTTCTCCATTCAAATGTTAACTTAACCTCATGCCCTGTAAGTCTTCTAAGAATTTTCTAAAATTAACTTTTGGATGGGGAATTCCCTCTGTGGCTTTCCGGATGTCTTCCGGTGTCCACGGTCTATATACTAGACGAGTCAGATCCTGTCCTGCCTGTGGATTTGGTACTTCTATGAGTGGACATATCTCTTCCTCACTCATAGCTTGTGAATTTCTATTTATTTCATATAATTCAATATCCCCTCTCAAGTTGCGTGTTCGAGACCTGGTCTCGATAGGATCCCTGACAAACGGTTTTGATTTTGCAGGAACAGCTGGGTATAGCGGAGGTGGATCAGCTTGTCCACTCGCTTCATATTCCGGTAAGGGAAGCGGAGGGGGCAGAGGAGGGGCTGTTGCTATCACCAAGTTATTATCTTCTTTATCTAAGAACATTGCTTTTGAATTTTTAATCTTTTGTTCCCTGCGGTTTGCTTCCTCAAGCCACCTGTGTGCCTGAGGGACTCCTAATTGTCGTTGCTTTTTTAGCTGACCTTTCGTGTCTGTTTTAAGTTGTCTAACAAGTTTAATAAGTGAGGATTTATCTAAATTACCATCAAATTTGTATTTATCAACCCATTTTGTATAATACTGGTAGGCAAAACTTAAACTCACCAGTAAAAGAAGAAAGACTTTATTTTAACAAAGGTAAGCGCTTTCGCGTATCTCCTGATATGCTTCTTCAGACCATGTATACAATGAATGAACTTTCAGAGAATATATAGGGGAGATACATTCAAATTATTCAATTAATTTAGCAATAAAACAATCAACCCTTAAAAGGGAAACGCTTCAAGCAACATGACTATGCATGCTAAAAGCTTCATCTGAGCAGAACACTAGGTAATGCAGAACTTTTTCTATTTATAAAAAATTTTATAATTTAAAATTTAAATAAAAACATTAATAAAAAGTATGTAAGAAATCTCACTACTTCAAATTAAGGCATATGAAAACTCATATAAAATTCATATAAAATATGCCTGTGAAATCTTAATGCACGTTAAATATACAAACTAAACAGTACAAGATTCTACAGAATTCATAGGTTAAAGTCCCTGGATAAAAAACTTAAATATTTATGCATAATATTCAAACTATTCTATGAACAATCTTCTTATTTACTTTTAAACTATATTGCTATTTATAAAAACAAAGTAATGTATGTATATAGAATTTATAAAACATTTTCTAATTATAGGGCTTTGTCTGTAAGAAAAATTTAATACTGTAGATCCATGCTAAAATCAGTTTAAAATCAGGTTCTATGTTATAAATATGTATAAATATATTTAACAATTAGATGAATGATTAAATGAATAGAAATATATGTATAGATAAATAAGTAAATATGGATAAATAAATATACAACTATTCATCTGCGTGTATTCAAAAAAGATCTTAATGAGACATAGGCATTAAGTCCAGGGGGATAGTGACCTTTTAACCTAAGGATCCATTTCAGTTCCTTCAACTCTAATAAATTCATATAATCACCACCTCTAATGTTCGGTTCTACTATTTGTAATACTCTAAACACAAAGGTATGACCAGGGAAAAGTTGGATATGCTTTGCTAGAGCATTAAGCTCATTTTTATTTTTGATGTCATATTGATGGTTATAAATACGATTTTTCAACTTCCTCTTTGTCAGGCCTACGTAGAACACTGAACATTGTTCACAGGTGGCCAGATATATTATGCCTGTGGTATCACAGGTAGCCTGGAATCTAGGTACAAATGTATAGGAAAGATCTGGATGTATGAATTCTTGTTTTTTAGTTAGATACTTACAATAATTGCAATGGTTGCAAGGAAACGTACCAAAATTATTCCTTAAATGTACTATATCAAGTCTTCCATTATTTGCCTTATCACATAAAGGTCTTTTTAAATTCTTGTTGTTTCTATAGATAAAGTGAGGGTTCTTACCTACTAAATTCAAAGTACTGTCATCTATTAATAAAACTTTCCAGTTATTGGCAATAATTTTCTTAATATTTACACTATCATTGGTGTAAGTAGTCACAAAGCTGACTCTCAGATCTGTGCTTTTTTTATTTCCATTTGCATGAGGAGGAAAAAATGAGTGTTTGTATCTAGTTGCAGTTCTAGGTGTTTCTACTCTATCTAAAACTTGCCTTCTGATATTCTTTACTAACTCTTGATCATAGCCTCTATCTAAAAATATTTTTTCCATTTTGTCAGCCTCTATTAATAGATCCATATTGTCTTTACAAATCTTAGAGAGTCTAATAAACTGACTTTTAACTATCCCACTGAAAACATGACGTGGGTGCATGCTGTCATAATGTAAAATTGTGTTTCTCCAACATAATTTTCTATGCAATGTTGAAGTCAGTGTACCATCTCTAATATCTAGAGAGACATCTAAAAAACATACCGAGTCAAAAGAAGTTACTGCTGTAAATTTGAGAAAATTTGTCGTGCTTTCAAGATAATTTTTAAATGAATAGAATTCTTCTGTGGAACCTTCCCAAACGATTAAAATGTCATCTACAAAACGTTTGTAGACTAGAACTTTGCTAAAATAAATACTTGTAAAAACATATTCCCTTTCCCAGTGATATAAGACTAGGTTTGCGTATGTATTCGCACAAGGGGTGCCCATGGCTACCCCAGATACTTGTAAGTATAGGTTGCCTTCAAATGAGAATACATTATTATTTAAAACTAAATCTAATAGATGACATATTAAAATTTCCTGATTCCTGTCCACAGAAGGAAAGACTTGGAGTACTTCTCTTATTGCTTGTATCCCTTGATCATTAGGGATAGAAGTAAAAAGACTTTGAATGTCCATAGACACTAATAAATGTTTACCTTTATAAGAGGTGTCTCTAATGTATCTAAAGCTGATAATAGCTGATAAGTGTCTTTAAGAATGCTCGGGACCTCATTAACTAAAGGTCTAAGTGTGTCTTCTAAATATATAGAGATATTTTCTGTGACCCACTTTTCACTAGACACAATTGGACACAAAGGAGGGGGAAAGGTACCTTTATGTAGTTTTGGTAAACCCTTGATGATTGGAACAACTGGGCTATCATTAAGTAAAAACTCATAAAGACTAGGTGATAACTGACAACACATAAGTAGATCATATAAGTCGTCTTTGATAGCATTAATGATTCCTGAGAGCTTTCTTTGATCTATCCTTAAATAAGTCGCATCATCATTTAACATGTCTAACATCATGGTTTGATAATTCTCAGAATCAAACAGAGCAATACCACCGTCCTTGTCTACTGGTCTCAATACAATAGAAGAATCATTAATCAGCTTATTTAAAGACAATCTAATATCTCTAGACATGTTAAAATACAAACATTTTCTTTCACCGCTAAAGAAATATTGATATAAATCTTGTTCGCACATTTTTATAAAAGATTCAACATGTGCTGGCAATGGAGGTGTATAAGAACTTTTCTTTTTGTGGAAATGCAAACCAGATACATTCTCAGCCTTATGTCTTGAGGCGTCTGTATAAAAATATAGCTTTAGAGCAACTGCTCGCCCAAACAAGCGTAAATCAATAAGTATGTCTGATAAAACACTGCCCTGTGAAGGGACGAATGATAGTCCTTTGTTTAACAAGTCTTGATCATTTTTAGAAAGTACATACCTTGACATGTTAAAGAACAATGGTTCTAATGTTTTTGTCTCCTTCTCTGATACGACGCATTTTCTCCTGAAAACTTTCGTTTCCTGGTCTCCCAACTGCCAAGACGTTCGCGCATTGAAGCTTGCTTCCTTATCGGAAAGGGTAAAAAACGAGAACTATCCTGGACATTCTGTTTTGGTATGGCACCTAAGTTTTTTTGAAATTCAATGGCTCTGTCCGCTTCTTGATTCGGAAGTGGAGTTGAAGTCGCTGTTGCAGAGACTACCCTTGTTGGTATCTCTGGCGCGTGGTGAACGCTTCTTCTGTGACATCATCCTGTATCAATGGCATGGGAACTGAGCTCAAAGGACCAATAGAAACAGGGGCTGTGAGTGTTGAATCAAGAGGCGCCAAATTATGAATTTGGTTGGTAGCTGGTGGGTTAGAGTCAGTGCTCCTGGGCCATCAGACTCGCCCAGTAGAGAAATCTCTGAAGTCTCGCTGCAATTTCTTCAGCTTAATTTGTTGTAGTCTAGAGGCATAAGAACTTACTTGACTATAAATGTTATCAAGTTTCTTACAACAAAAATCTTCGCTGAATTTCTCCCTCAGTTCTTTGTTAAGTATATTAACTTGAGATAACAGTTCATTTTCAAGAGGGGTGAAATAATCAATTAGTAATTGCATGTATTTGAAACTGGCTTCAAGGTTAATCTCCTGCCATTTCTTCAGGAGAATGGGGTGAGAATCACCATATGAAGGCATGCATAATATACGCATGCCTCGTGGAACTAACTTAAAATGCAAACACGCTTCCATATGTTTGTGTTGCTACATAAATCGCTGAAGTTGTATAAGTCATTTTCAAGCATTTTTGTTTTTGTATTAAAAACTTCTAAGTTATCTATAGTGGCATTAGCAGTATCAAAAGTGGAAACATTTAAGTCCAGAGCCAATAAAGGATTAGTTTTACAAACTGTAATAGCAGTCCATTGTTGTTCATTCAGCAGGTTCCTCGGTTCTGGGTTGTAATCCAGTTCCACATTCAGGTTTGCCATGTCGTGTGTAGATGCAGTTCCAATAAAGTTGAAGAGAAGGAACAAAAAGACGAACCACAGCTACTGAAGAGTTTTCAGTTAAAATTTTATATGAGTTTTCATATGCCTTAATTTGAAGTAGTGAGATTTCTTACATACTTTTTATTAATGTTTTTATTTAAATTTTAAATTATAAAATTTTTTATAAATAGAAAAAGTTCTGCATTACCTAGTGTTCTGCTCAGATGAAGCTTTTAGCATGCATAGTCATGTTGCTTGAAGCGTTTCCCTTTTAAGGGTTGATTGTTTTATTGCTAAATTAATTGAATAATTTGAATGTATCTCCACTATATATTCTCTGAAAGTTCATTCATTGTATACATGGTCTGAAGAAGCGTATCAGGAGATCTGCAGCTACCTTTGTTAAAATAAAGTCTTTCTTCTTTTACTGATAACAGTCGTGGTGAGTTTAAGTTTTGCCTACCAGTACTTTGCATAGTTTTTAACTGAAAACTCTTCAGTAGCTGTGGTTCGTCTTTTTGTTCCATTTTGTATAATACTTAACATTATCGGCACGCTGTAATTGCATATATTTTGTGTCTTCGGTTAGGGGCGGGTCTCGGGAACTTTTCGTGCACTGATTTCCCATGTTGCCTTCGCTAAGTTAAAAATTGTTACGTAACCCTTCTTATCACGTGGTACCACGATTTTACACCTTTTCACAGTTCATCTAGAATAACTGTCTACCTATTCTGTTTCCCTGATCTATGACAAAACAGCAATCTTTTTGTCCCTGATCTGCACATGCAAATCTCCCTGACAAAACAGTACTGTAACAAGTCCCTGATCCAAAACAGAAAAAAGGTAAATTCCTCCTTACCTGACCCTCCGTGAGTTGATCCACCAGAACTTTGACTCGTCCTCCAATCCCAGATCAGAAACAGTGGCAGGCCTCTTTCGAACGACAATTCAGTCGGAGGTCTTTCAAAACAGAAGAGCCGATGTGGCCACTTCTCTGTATGGGTACATGCCACCGGGCCCAATTCTGACCTGGGCCTAGAGTGAAAAGTACTTTCCGGTCCAAAGGACCAAACTGTCAAAGGAAAAATATACTTTAAAAATGATCAAAACACGGTAGGTTCAGGTTAAGGCACTTTAATCTTGCAGCAAGGAGACAAAAATGTGCTAATACAGAGTTTGTCTAACTAGAAACAGGAAATGCTAACATTTTTATACACTTTCTAATAAGACATTGCCTACCAAGCTGACGTGGTGAATCACAAGTTTTGTCATCATCACTTAGTAATAATTGCTTTCACAATATTCTGCTGATTTATCAATTTTTGTGAGAAACTTCCTAAGGAAAACAACGTGGCCTTGGCTACCACCGGTTAGATATATGCAGTGTTACCATTCAAGGCACTATGGCTAATTTGAGCACAAAGCAAGTAGTTCATTTCTCTAACAATCCTTTGTCTATATTATCTCTAAACTTCTGCAGCTGCACATGTTCTCATACTTCGAACAGAGCTGATTGTTTAAAATCATTACATTTACAGGATATAGCATTGTTCATTCATTCTCTCCTGACCTAGCAGATAACCACTTGCTTCTCAAGTACATTTCCAAAAGGCATAAACATGAATATTGCTGTGCTAGCAATTACTAGGTCAGAGGGCATCTTGCAAGTTTCAGAAAGCACACTGCAGTTTCAAAAAGCATCTTTTCAGTCTCATATGAAACTTAACTATATATAAAACAGTGCATATAAAATAGAATGAAAAACGTGTTAACTTATTTAGTTTCTAATTAGCAATAAGTATACACACATTAATACATATTTTTCTGACAACAACCTACATCAATGGATGGTTAATGGTAATTGTACTCTTGGTGTTGCATCCCTGTCCCTCATGGATATAGATGTAGTTGTTCTTAGATTACATAGCATAGGCTCATAGTGTGAAATTTGTTCATCTAGCTATTTCAAATTGTAAAACTCATGTTAAATATGGCTAGGCTTTTATATTGTCTTGAAACATTAGACTAGTACTCTCCTATGAACCTATGAAACTATGAAGGCCAGTTGTATATTAGGTACAGCTACACTGTGACTGTACAGCATCACAGTAATAATAGTACCACTTGATATTTTGCATGAATGCATATGCATGCACATCCGGATTTCATGGCAGTGTAACATTTTCCGTGGCAATGTCAGGGGGTCAGTGAATGTGTGGCACATGTCTTGAGGTTTGACGTGCTTATCGAGTGTGGTCCATGCATTGTTTGGTATGTGAACAATATCACAGTGGCAGCTTCTTTGCTCATTGATACTAGACTTTGCACTGTGCCTATGGGCATAATTGATGCATTGGCATCACTCTCACATACTGCTGTAGTATTCATTATAATGCATCACTTCTTAATTCACACATCAATTGCAGATGCTTCAGACAATACACATTGCTACTACATGTGGTAGATGCATGCAATACAGAGCTGTGTGTAGGGAATACACTCTTAATAGTGTGTTTTTTGTGTGTGTTGTTATCCTTATGGCTGATACCAATGTAAGCCAGGGATGCTTTAGTCAAGTGTATTTGGCACTGTGAGCTTCTACACATCTTGTCAGCCATACAGAATTATTCTTTGTGATGCATCTCAATTAGGAATTGACAGTGCAGACTGCACTTCAAGGTGTTGTACAAGATGCATGTGTGATACGTCTTTCTGTGTGTGTCCAGTAAATAAAGAGATCATTGACAACATTGATGGCATGGGTTTTATTCTTGCTCTTGTGGCTTATGGGTCATGCAGACCTCTCAACTGGCTAGGTTTGCCCCTGAATTCAATTCTAGGTTTAACACCATCCCACTTAACTCCTTCAAAGACAGCTTATTTTTGGAAAAGGGGTGGTGAATTCCCAGAATACTGGCAGTCATTACAGTTATACACGTTTGATCCTGCAGAACATGTATAATAACTTAAACTCACATAATGTAGCAATGTCACAGATTAATGTTAATATTTTTTAAATTGTTCGTGATTATGCCTGCTTCTGTCAGCAGTTGTCCATGAGTCTGTTGTTATGTGTCCCTGGCTGGTTGTGAGGTATGCTGACATTACAGTCATATTCAAACAAGTCATTTTGCACATCTTCACAACATGCACATTGTATGTAACACCCTTGCTAAATGTCCTTTCTAGTGAGCATGTCAGCGATGTTTATATCATAATCATTCATCTCCACTGACATAAACTTGTGTGACAGTCACACACACATATATATATATATATATATATATATATATATATATATATATATATATATATATACTATCATGTGTGATGATATAAATATACTTGCACAGGAGGTGCAAATAGCAGTATGTACAGTGATATCTGCATTTGTACTTAATGTTATGCTACTGACTTGTCTTAGAGGTGTACATACATTGGCATATTCTATCTTGGGTATATTGCCATATTTTACATGGCCTCTTCCTCTTTCTTCCTTCCTATTATTCATGTTTGTGGCCATTTATTCAGCACACTTTCCCCATGTAGTGTATGTATGTTTCATTTAATTTGCCCTTGCTGTTCACCCCACTATCTATTATGTCAGTTTGCAAATTATTGTTGTAGTGTACATTGCATTGAGTACACTTCTCTATAATGTGTTATTGCAGTATTTTCACTCCTGGTAGTCATTGTGGTTGTCCGCACAATCGTGCAGAGCAGGTATGCCCGTAGGGAAACTTGTATGCATCTTCTTTCTGCATTCATGCTGCTCTGCATGGTTTCCTGGCTGGAAACATTGTTGCTGGCAGTGAAACGTTGCTTGTATTCATATAGGCATGATGTGTGGCATACATATGCAATTAGTGCTGCTGCTTATAGAGCTGACACATGAACACTGTATAGGCTTCACGCAAATCCTCCACAGAGTTTACTGAACCCCCTAGTCTATATTTCTTCCACCAGCAAAAGCACACATTTATAGTATGGAGACAAGGTGTTCTTCCCTGCTGCTCCAGTAGCATGTCGTCCAACCATCCAAATCATCCATTACCTCTGTGGCCTTCTGGGCAGAAGGCAATGTATTAGTACTGGATAGGAAAGAGACCTTTATTTGTCATCAGTTTTCTTGTTTAATTCTGGTGAACACTCCCAAAATAGGAACAATTGTTGTCAATTTGCTACACAGGAGATTTCTAACTACTGTTGCAATATTTTCTTTCACATTATAATGGAATAATCCAATGACAAGGCTTTTAACAAGGGCAAACTTAGGAACCAAAGCATAAGCATTGCTGTAGATTACAGCAGACAATGACTGGATACAAATGGAGTCAAGATCTTCAAAGTCCTCTTGAAGCCTTACAATTCTGAAATAGCCCATCTTAGCCATTTCTAAAATTCTTGTGAAGAGCATAATGAATTGTTTGCTGCATATCACTTTTTGAATTTATTGACATAGCAGTGCATTGTTAGTTAGCAATGTGCTCTTTATAGTTTGGATTTTCTTTACACATTTTTTAATTAATCAATTTACAACAACTAGACTCAGTGTAATCTTTGTAAGGAAATCTAGCAATGCTTCTATTTTACTGGCTGTATACTTGATATATACTCTAGCTGGTCTAACTATCATTATAACCTAACAAAATCTTCTTCTTCATCTTTTCCCTTTAAAAGTTGCCACAATGGAACAATTGTCTACAGAACAATTGGCATTGGAGTTTTATGGTGTTGAGCTGCCAGCCCAGCACCCAACCTTCCACAGAAGGCACACACACACATACACACCCACACCTAGGGCCAATTTAGAGTGTCCAATCCACATGCAGTATGTCTTTGGAATGTGGGAGGAAACAGCAGCACCCGGTGGAAGCCCATGTGACTGTAGGGTGGACATGCAGACTCTGCACAGAAGGCACTCCAGCCAAGAATTGAACCGGAGAGCCTCTTGCTGTGAGGCAGCAATGATAACCTCTGCACCACCGTAGCCACCTAACAAAATAATTATGATAATTCTGCAGTCACAGAAGATAATAGTTTAAAATTCAAGGGTAACTGAAGATAAGTTAATCCCACAAAATGTTCAACTGCTAAGATCCGTCTGTGTAAGCTGCATTATTTACTTGAATGATAAAGTGCTAGGTTGCTTTGTTTTGTTCCCCACTAGGATGGTGCTGCTGATGATGCCAGCATCTTTACCTGACTGGCCTAATCATTTTGTCAGGAGGTATGACAGCTAAGCATCTTCAGGCTAGGTGACAGTCTTACAACCTATTAGTACTTCCCTAGGGTGCCTAATTGTCTCTTACATTTCTCCATGGTGAGAGTTCGGTGATAGGGAGCAGGCCAGTTTACCAGTCTAGTGTAGCACTCACTGCATTCTACTTCCATGCTGCTGGCCAAAGAGAGCATGTCTGCACATACTCTCTCACTTTACAAATCAGCATGCAGGTAGTGAATGCTGACAGGCTCATGTTCCACGAGTGCCAAGTGACACCTAAGTAAATAGCAGGAACTGTCTCCCTTCCCCCATGATGGGTTGGCTGACAGTGACTGCTCACTTCCATCATCCTTGGGCAACTCCTACAGGCAGCTGAGATGGACTTGGGTCACCTGTGTCATTATCAGGGCTTTATCCTTCAATGCCATGGAGCTAGTAAAGTACTAGGAACCATAAAATGATGAAGGGATAAGAAAGAATGGGTTAAAAATTACATGGCTGGAGTCCTGGAAGCTGTGATTTAAATTACCAAGCAAGAACTTGCCTCTGCTTCTCCATTTTGCAATCAGTCTTAATTATTAACAACATAGTTCTATGAGAAGAGATAAAAACAATAACAGAAATCAATATATTTCTTTTTGCCATCTCTGCTAATTTTGCTCATTTGCTATTAGTCACTTAATAAAGGGAGCTAATATTAGGTAAATGAGAATCAGATATTAAATAGCTCTGCACTGAATAACGAAGGGGCAGTGTTGCTGAACTTTAACAACAGACATGCATTTTAAGGGCAAATGGTTAAGGTGTTTGCCTTATAAACACAAGGTGCAGGGTTTGAGTCTCACAAGGGATAATTGGCTAGGCTTAAAATGGCTCCCAAGGGCAGTTAGCTTAGTACTAATCTATGAACCTATGAACCCATCAGCTGCTGTCTGCATGGAAAGAGAAGAAATGACAATGGCAGAGAGGTGCAAATATCGATTTTTTTAATAAAGATTTTGACAGGGAAGGTGGAACAGTGTTGAGCAGCATCATTTAGTCTATGAGATCACAGAAAGTGAAATGGGTTTTCAATGTCGTCTACAGATTAGGTGCTCAATGGAATACAGAATATGAAAGAACACACGGGGAAAGACAAGTTGTGAAGATGTAGATGATGATGGTTGCCGTGATCAGTATACATGTCCACAGAATGAGAAGAACGTTACAGAAGCAGCCCAGCCTCACAGATTATGACAGAAGAATAAGGCTGGTAACTTTCTTTACCATGTATTCCTGTGTTTGATTCCCTCTGCATTTGTTTTCCAGATGAGCGTCTTGAGCAAACCACTTAACCATAGAGTGCTCTCATGTGACCTCTGGAAAAAATGCACTTGCACCTGTTGGATTTACCTGGTTAAGGAAAAAATACTTACTGAGGAGTATAAACATTCCAGAGATTAGTGAATCCTAGGATCCTAGGCCATGTGCAGTTATCCATTAACTAAGCATTCATTTTTATATGGCTCATCATCAGTTTGAAAATGCACTTACAAAGATGAATATAGCCTTTGTGTACATTAGTAATAGAAATGAACGTTTACAGTACATTGGTTTTATATTGTATGCTTTTAGCTGTAACTTTTTTCTTGATGAAATGTTTTGCTTTTTATTGATGCCATCAGACAATTTCTCTGGTAAGAACCTGTGAGTGGGTTCACTACTTTACTCAGCTATGGACATTAATCCTGTTTGAAAACATTATGGTTTCAATTACAAGTGCTGCTTTTCACATTAATTTGTTAAAGAACAAAAACACCATAGGCATCAAGCCCAGTGGATCTCATGTACTAACTATGCTTCTTAATACCAATATTAGCACTGGTTTAATTTTTGATTTTATCAAATTGGAAACTTAAGTGACAGTACAATACTTTCAGGCAACTGTTGTGAAAAGCACACAAACAAACACAGAATAAGTATATTGTTTAATTTAAAGATATTACACTAGTTGGGATTTAGATTTTGCAAGCAGTAAGACATTTTTCACATACAGTCTGTGGGACCCATCGGAATTGACTGAACCATTTTAAGGTTCTGGACTCATTCTTGAAATGTGATGCTAATGTCTATGTTATGTCTCATTAAAAATAAGCAGATAACAATAATTATGTCACTCTGGGTATAAAATAAAGTAATATTAATCCATGTGTTGACATTTCATTTGTTTTCTTTTCTGTGTTGTGGCACACAGATCAGATGAAGAGATGTTGTAATACACTGCAACCGAAATTGAGGAAAGTGATCCTACTAACATGTGCCAACAGAGCATTTGCTTGTCCAGTATAAGTTTAAGCTGTCACCTGAAATGTTATAATTCCATCTTCTAATATAATGTTTTAAGTACTTTAGAAATAACTGGCACTGACTGAAAATGAAAACAAAGGACTTGAAAAACTGCATTACTGATACCAACATACATTCATTTTCTCTTATTCCATCTTAGACTAGAGCATACTTTGTAACAACAATGCCATGTTTTGTGACTTTGTTCTGATGAACACATTAAGATGGATGCAGTCTATCAATCTGTGAAGAAACAGAGCAGAATGCCCATATCTAATGACTTTATGGAGTTTGACTGGCAAATCTCCACTCATCTAGGAAAGCCAAGTGATTTTCAAACGAGTGCCAGTAATATGTGCTGTTTCAAATAAGACATACTGCTAGGGAAAAGTATAGTTCTGGCATGGCTCTCCAGAAGGAAAGGATTTTTTGTGAATGACAATCAAAGAGAAAAAAAGGGCAGTAGCTGGCCAAAACTCATAGTTGGCCTTGGACTGAATCAATTTAAGGTAACAGTTTAACCTACACCACTGAGATCTGCAATAAATTCCTATTTTCAACCATATTTATCTTACAGAAATGCATGTCACCGCAGAAGTGCATAAGGTACAAATGAAGTCTGATACCGATAACACAATCTATAGTTAAATATAAATAAGAATTTTAAATGTAAAATATTTCATATGCAGCAGGTCTAGGATGAAAAGCTAGGAGTTTACTTCATAAGATAGAACACCGACATCAGCAAACAACTCAGTACAGAACATTTAGGATGGCCTCTAGTGCACCATTTAACTAATAGGCTTGATGCAATAATAAATGCTTCACAATAAACTGACACTTCGACTCATATAAATTCTCTACAACAATGAGATTTGCTAACTGTCCTTATGGGACCCTCACTCAACAAAAGAGTAATTTAGAGCAGTGAAATTATTTAGTACTGAGATTATGCTAACATACAGATTAGGAAGGAGCATCAGATTTAGAAATGTAAAAGTGCCTTCAGAGAGTTGCAAATGAAAAGAAAATAAAAGCCAGTCAGAGATAATCAGAATCCATTAACCAATGCAATAAATACACATTTCCGCATTTTGAACAGTTTTTTTGTGAGTAGCAATGTTATATACTCTATAGGGAAGACTGTACAGCTATTACCAGTTGTAACATGTGCTCAGGATTAATTATGAATGCCTTGATTTGTGCAATAAATGTTCATACATGACTATCATGAAGCATGTGCACAATTTTTTATATATTCATGTTTTTTAACATCCTCCCCAGGATTCAGCAAGCTCTGCACGGTGTACAGGAATAGTGCAAGAGCTGCTGCAGTCAATATGGCTGACATGCGATCCAGGAATGAGCTCCCGGGATGTGCACGAGCACTCCTGCACTATTCCTGCATGGACACAGCCCCTGTATGCTAATTACCTCATTTGCTGGTGAAAACCATGCAAATGAGGTGAATTAGCAATCCAGGAAGCAGGCAGGCATCCGTGCAGGAATAGTGTAGACTGCAGAAATGTATCCAGCCAGTAGCTGAATACATTTCTGCAAACTACAAAATGGAGGCATGATAGCTCATAAAAAAGCATGTATTATAAGGGTTAGGCATGGCAATGGCCAAATATATGTCCATAGGCATGAAAGATAGTTTCAAAATTATAAAAAATAACTTTTGTTTTTTGGCCGATTTCAGACGTTTAAGCATAGGGCTCCGGTGCGCAAAAGGGATCGGCCCGAAAATAAGAAAAAAAGCTGGAAATAAGCTTTTAAACAAAATCATCATTTTGCCATAATAGTCAATGGCATGCATAACACAACAAGACCATGGAATAGTGGTTACTAAGGGGGAAGGCTGAGTGTCAGTTTTGTAACCATGCATTAGCTGTCAGTTCTATGCAAATGAGGGGAATGATACTGAATCATAGATTTTCCCACAGTGCTAGCTTGCTTTCAACCATGTAGGTGCAATAACACCATGGTCTAAGCCTAAAAGCAAGATGACCTCATGAGGGGGAGTGTCATGACTACTGTAAGCTTATCGGAGCACAGTAGCCTGTGTTTGCCCTTAGCTAAGCACCGCTAAGGAAGGGAGGGGGGTGTCTGAGGCTGCATCGCAGTGTTTACACTGCCTAAATGGGTGTGCGTGCCACGCACCGGGTTTTGAACAAACAAACAAAAAAAAAACCAACAACCCCCCCCCCCCAGGAAATAGCAGCTCTGTTTACATCTGAGCACTGGGTTTGCGCGGAGTGGCACACCTCAGGGCTTGAACAAAAAGGCAATGGGAAGGGAAAACAGCAGTAGGAAGGTAATCAAGGAGAACTAGCATAGCTGACAGGTGAAATGTATCGGAATCAGCCAATTACACAGGCAGTAGCCCAGCACACTACTATAAACTATGCAAACACCTTTCACTCCGGTTTTTCTCACAGACTCTACACCACCAGTGTACACAAATGGGGAAATTTTACCTAACAAAACCAACAAAATGATAGGGGCTGCCATTGCTGTCACAAATCAATATGTGGAAGAGGCTGAGGTTGGTGAGGATGAGAATGCTGATGACCGACCCACAGTGAAAAGAAGAAGAGTGTACAGACTCAGGGTAACCTACCAGGGGCTACATGAGCTGGAGATAGTGGAGCGCTATAGGGTGGACAGGGACCTATTACAGCAAATTGTTGAACTGTGCCAGCCACACCTCACACATAGAACCAACAGAGGGGAAACCATCCCAGTGGATACCAAGGTATGTGTTGGTTTAAGAATACTAGCCTTAAGTACCTTCCAAAGGCCAACTGGGGATATCATGGGGATCTCACAGGAATCAGCATCCAGAGTTCTCCACCAGTTCCTGGATGCCATGTCAGTACATGCTGGTGAGCACATATATTTCCACAACACCTGTGAGCCATTGATCAGCAATATGTGTCTCTTCCACCAAATAGCAGAATATGCTGAGGTAGTGGGTGCTATAGACTGCATGTGCATGCACATCAAAGCACCACCCGGCGAGTGGAGTAGGGTCTACATAAACCGCAAGGGCTTCCCCTCAATCAACTGACAGGTCATGTGCGATGCCCAGGGCATTATAATGAGTGTGTGTACTGGCAGCCCTGGAAGCTATCACGACTCCCACATCTGGCATATGACACAGCTGTACTAGAGATTTGCCAGTGGAGAGATCCCATATGGCCACCTAGTGGGCGATGTTGGTTACTCACTGGAGCCATGGCTGATGACACCTATCAGAAATGCACACACACCTGAACAAGAACTCCATAATGAGGCACAAGCACAAACCAGAATCATAATAGAGTGTGTGTTTGGGATGCTCAAGTCACGGTTCTGGTGCCTGGACATATCCGGTGGAGCCTTGCAGTACTCTCCAGCTACATGTACCCAAATCTTCATTGTATGTGCCATGCTACCCAATATGATACTGTTGAAACAGCTGCAGCAGGAACAGCATGGGGCAGGGCCACACAGCCGCCACCATTGCCAAGGCCAGCACAGGCACAGACTGACTCAGAGGAGGAACAACCTGAGCCTGCCCTTGTAGGCAGAAGGAGGCATGCCCAGTATGCCCAGGCTTTGGCAAAGCACATACACTGCCACGGTAGGAACCCAGGGAAAGACACCTCTCTCTGACTCACACATACAGTAAAAGGGATGCCAAACATGACACTACTTGTCCTTTGCCATGTATAGGGAGTGTACTATGTGTATCCGACATAGTCAGCCCTCCAGCACCATCCTCAATATTGGCACAGCCACAAGGTAAGTCACTCTCCCTATCAATTGCTGAATGGAATAGTATGTTCTGCTACTTGTATCTATGGTACAGATGTGAGCATGCAAGGGAATTGGGTGGCTGAATTGGATGGCAGTAGATAGTAGACACATATATGGGAAGGATGAAATCCATAACAAATACTGGTGTCAACATAGTAGGCAGTACTAGACAAGGTGACAAATCCCACTGCAGGACATGTAGTGGGCCAAATGTGTGTCCATAAGACACACACATGCATATCAGTTAGGCTCACATACCCAACAACAGTCTCAGCCAGCAGGACAAGTGTAGATGACCACAAAGAAATGCTGTGCTAAGGCCTCTGATTGATGGAAACAGAGAACAGCCCCCCTCCAGACCTACACAGACAGACTACAACAGGTCAGGCAGTTGGATGTTAGTTCTGAAGGGTAAGAAGTCTGAAACTAAAATGTAGGTCAGTAAAACTTAAGATCTGTACTCCACTGATATGCCTCTAGTCTGCATGATAGGTCAGAATACAGAAGCCAACAGAGTACCTGAAATACCAGCACAGTCATAGCAAATGTTTACAGTTGTCAGTTGTGCCCCCCCCCTCCACAATTCTACATAGAAATGTAGTAACATGTACATGTGGGTTTAATAACAGTGGAGCACAGATAACCTGAGCTGCCCAAATTAACAGGATAAATTGTTGCATGTGTACAATATGCAGGGGTCTGTGTGTTAGGTTGTTGTGTGTTGTAGATTGTGTGAAAGTGGTCAGCATGTAGGCATGGAGGGTTGTGTTCCGGTGACCTATGGCCAGTACTGTTGATGGCAGGGTCATGTTCTGACAACTGCAGTGCTAAACACAATGCATCCCAACAAGACCCAGTCCAGCAGTAATCCATAGTCATTGTTCTGATGTAATATCTGTCACCACCTGAAAGATGGACATGCCATGAATGTGGATCAAGACATACACAGAGTACACAGGTGGAAGTACCCTAGACAGAGTATATCAAATGTAACTAGCAAATGTACACACCTTTGGAATTGCACACATTAGTTGTCTGTGTAATCTGGAATACTGATGTAGTCTGGCCAATCACTGACAGACCACAAAAGGCACAGTTATGAAGTACTGAGAAACTGCTGATGTCCCCGCACAAGCCAGCATAAGGGGAATGTCCCACGTATATCTGTGAGTCAGCTGCAAGAAGCTTCCATAGCACACATGCACTCAGCTCACCCCACCATCAGCCAGAGGTTCATCACAGGTCATATCCCTACTGTTTGGAATGAGTACAGTATGACCCCCACTTCTTTATGGGAATACTCACAGAATGCAGCATGCTGAAGAGGTGTCCCATGCAGGTGTGTCCCTAGCTGTAAGCAGCACCCTACCAGCATCCACGCTAATGGATCAATAAGGACAGGAGCTATTGCCATTAATACCTCGCACACCTACCCAGTCACCCCAGGGGAGTCCAGTGGCTTGCAGCCTGTGACTGTAGGAGTGACAGAATGCACTGGCCTGCTACAGATGGCCTGAATCACTACCAAATGCCCTACAGTCCTCTATCAAAGGCCTGTGCCTCACCCATACTGCCTATGTATGTTATCCCATGGAGTCCCAAAAAACAACATAACACAGTCCACAGAACAGAAATGCAAGGCCATGTTGACAAATCCCAGTACCATGTCCACCATGCCCTACTGCATGAACTGTGGACCAACCGCTAAATACCGCTAGGATGAAGGGATAACTATAGGGATACTTATCAGATATTGCTTGCATAATGTTAGGAAGAGGATAAAATAACAGAGGGGGGTTGTCTAGAAGCATGGACACCATGAACTGTGTGAAGCCTGAAACTTCAATGTGTGCCCATATTACCCCTGCCTGCAAACTCAATAATGGGTGGCTAAAAACCTGCTTGTAAAGCACACTTTGAAGGGGAAATGACCAGATATATGAGCCCTGCCTCTGAGTAAACTGTGTGAATCTGTACAGCTGAGAGGTATGGCCACAGCAGGATATGACCATTCTGTCACGTCGATAGATGTAAAAGCAGGGTATCCTCAGCCACCACAGTACCAAGGTGCTGGACCATTTACACAGACCCATCAGCAAGTGTCTGCAGCTACCCCTCCAGAATGGCATAACTGAGGAAGAATATGTAGGCTGCAGATCATAATACTGGACACAGCTGCATTCATCTTGTATTCCCCAAAAAATTACTGTGAACAAATAAGTATATCTGTAAGCAGTTGCTGACATAATAGATCACAGTGTAAAACAGTACATATGTCTGAATATCTCTGCTAACACCTAAACCATATAGCACAAGCAAAGCAGCACAGACACAGTTAGTTACAGTATCCAACTATCCTTTGACCACTGTGACCCCCATATTGTCAACGTATCTACATATATCCTGCAGAAACAGCTTGCTAGCTGTAGGTGTAGAACGCAAATGCCTGCACTGGAGTACATCCTACCTATAATAGATTCACTCATTCAATACAGAAGGTCATACTGGGCATGCTCCCACACTTAGAGAAACAAAGCCCATGTCTGACAACAAAATACAGAAGGGTCATACTGAGCATGATCCCACACTTACAGAAATGAAGCCTATGTCTGACAACAACAGTGGACTATACATATCTGTCAGTCGCAGATGTATGTGCACACACACCACATTGCACACCATTCATGCTTTGCACACACATTGGATAGGAATACACACATATATCCAAGGACAACACACTATAATAGGTCAAACATACACAAACAGAGATGTGGGGAAGAGAGAGACAGACAGTGACAAAGAGCTTCCCATCATGAGGCCTGTCCCACCCACCACACATCCAATTGGCCAATATCACATGATGTGCCAATGTCTATCACTGTAGACATTTGCTTCTGGTAGCCCTCAGCACTATAGTGTCTGTGGTGCTTTTGATAATTGTGTAACATGACAGTACAAGTCATTATTCATCTAGCAGTCATATACCCAGTCCTGTCAAATGTAAAGTTGTGTGTGACTGAGTGTTGTGTGTGTGTTTCCAGAGGAATGTTTATGGCCCATTCACACACACTGCACTCCCCATTGCCCTAGTTTAGCTAGCCTGCTGATATTAGTCACATTGAAATACTTCCTTGGACAAGCTTAAGTCCTGTAAGCTCTGTGTATGTGATAACTGCGTAATGCTGTTGTATAACATACTAATTAGGTAGGAGTTCTAATCCCAGACATGGCAACTGTGAAACTCTGTGAGGGTGTTTTTGTTTGTGTGTGTAAGGATACATGGTTTTGAGGCCATTCACAGTCACTACTCCTCCCATTGCCCAACGTTAGCAAGCCTGCCGATGTCAGTCACCTTAAAATATCTCCTTGGACAAGGCTCAGCCCTGCAAGCTCTGTGGCATGTGCTGTAACTGAGTAATGCTATAGTATAACATACTAGTTAGGTAGGAGTTCTAATTCCAGACATGGCAACTGTGAAACTCTGTGTGTCTATGTGGGTAGGGATCAATGATTTTGAGGTCTTTCACAGTCACTACACCTCCCATTGCCCTACATTAGCAAGCCTGCTGATGTCATCTACCTTGACATACACCTTTGGAGAAGGGCTAGCCCTATAAGCTCCATGGTGCATGCCATAAATGTGGAACAATGTAGTAGCAGTAAATACACAGCTATGGGTTTGAATCTCATCTGTGGCAAGTGTTTGTGTGTGTACCTCAAAGATTTTTGCCCCATTTACAGCCTGTACACATCTCAGAGCTTGACTTTAGCAGTCATGCAGATATCATCCACCTTACAAGTATCTGTTGCGAAAACTAAACCACGTCATGTTAGTGGTGCATGTGGTAAATGTGTAATATAATGGTCTGTAAAGGTTGTTAGACAGAGGTTTGAACTTCATGCCTGGCAAATGTCAATGTGTGATTAGGGTAAAATTATTTTTTTGGATCTCTCACCCACTACATCACCCAATGCCAGTATTTACAAGGGTTGATGATGTTCCTCACCTTAGAAGTACCTTGGGGCAACACCCATCCAATAATCTTTGTGGTGCATGCCATAAATGCAATATACTGTAGTAGCAATACATAGGTAGGGGTTTGAATCTAAGTACTGGCAAGTGGGTGTGTGTGGGTGTCTGTCATCAGTATCCTGTGTGGAGGTTGCTGTGATCTTGTAATGACAGGATGCACTGTGGGGAGGGTTTTGCTAAATTATTATATTGAGGACCTACTGTATGTCACAATGTCCACCTTACATAGACAACAGATGTCAAACAGTAGAGAGGCTGTTGTAGACAATCCATAGCCCTACATGTGACATTATGGATAGGTGAACAATATAGGCAACCCTTGTATTACTCAGAGAACATTCTCCACCCATGTCTCATTCACAAGCACACTTGGCTAGGCAACAACCACTATATTGGTAGTTTCCTGCATATTGCCCAGAGATAGTAACCATGCTGTGATTGCAGCGGACTACATGCCTGTTGACCACAACACTGCCACTGACATCAGAATATACTGTGATGTGTAACAGCTCCTGACTGTGTGTTATCCAGCAAGTAAAAGGACATGGCACCCTATTCCATCCCTACAATAGGCAAATAAATGCTTATAGTGGTCCTTTGCTATGTTCCCCATGGGACGCCTGCAACAACTGTAGAGTCTGCAAATGTAACCCACAAAGGGAATACCATGACTTATACACATGCCCCATATGGACAGTTGCCACTAACTCTATTGAATACCCATATCATGCTGTCAATGTAGGTGCAGGCATGGCCTCAGTTCCATAGCTAGGTCTCACTAAATGAGGTCAGGAATGACTCATCAGATGATAACAATCTGTCCACACAACATGCCCCAGAGCCCTCAAGTACACTTCCACACATCACAGAACATGCATGTGGGACATGTGCACAAACCAGACACTGTCCATGTTATGGAATATAGATCACATATATGGTAAGCATTGCACAGCACTGGCCACCCACAATAGTAACCCAGATGAGTGGATAGTGAATACAATACCCACCTGTATGTGCCAATTCAAGGACTACACCCCTGAGCCACACTGGAGACCATTGTCATGTGGCCTGATGCCAAGGTATTCCCTTTGCCTAGCCCCGCACAGCCTTCAGGCACTGTCATCTACTACACACCTATGAAGCAATGAACCCATGCATCTCAGTACTGGCAAGTGTGTGTGTGTGTGTGTGTGTGTGTGTGTGTGTGTGTGTGTGTGTGTGTGTGTGTGTGTAGATTAATGATTTTGAAGCCATTCACACTCACTACACCTCCCATTGCCCTACTGTAGCACACCTGCTGATGTCAGTCACCTTGAAATAACTCTTTGGCCATATATCATCCTGATACGCTCTGTGGCATGTGTGATAACTGTGTAATACTGTAGTGTAGCAAACTAGCTAGGTAGGAGTTCTAATTCTGACCCTGCCAACTGTGATAATGTGTGTGATTCCTGAGAGAGTGTGGGTGCTTCTACCTTGACACCTGCTTTTGTGGATAGTCACATGTACTACACTTTCCTTATCCCTCCTTTATCACTGTTGCTGATATCACTCACCTTCAAAGATACCTTTGGACAGCTCTCCAACATGTAAGCTGTGTGGTGCGTGCAATTACTGCATAACAATGTAATAGCAGTACATAGTCAGGTAGGTGTTTGAAACTCAGTACTAGTAAGTTTGTGTGTGTGTTATCAGTACCCTGTGTGGGTGTTGGGGTGATTGTGTAATGACAGTATCCATTGCAGTGTGGGTTTTGCTACATCATTATATTAAGGAGCTACATGTCCCATTGTCAACATTACAAGGCCAACATTTTCTAAACATTGCAGAGACTGTTGTTGACAATCCTCAGCCATAAATTTGTACAGCCATGTGCAATTACCATGTGACAGTATGGATTAGTACACAATATAGGCAACCGTCATAATGCCCAGATACCATTCTCCACCCATGGATCATACACAAACATGCTTGGCTCTTATTCTCCTACTCCCTTCCTTTCTTACTTTGTCTCTGTCTGTCTCTCTCACTCCCTCTCTGGTAGATGTGGAAAAGTACATCTACTTTGCTTAGGCAGCAGCTTGAGTTTTCTAAGTGACGTTCATGTTCATGATCAGCTGATGGACTGTGCATGAATTGCAGTCCCCCACTTGCTAACTGCATGTCGAACACCTGTGGTATCATTCCTTTAGCCAGTTGCAAGGAAACACACTCTTATAACTAAGCACTTCACGTGGGTGTTGGCCCTTTTCCTTCACTGTGAGCAGGACTTCATGTGGGTGTTTGACAATCATCACAAAGGGTAGTTGGATATACCTCTTACAACATACACTGTGGAGCCAGGCCAACAAACAGGAGGGGGATGTTCCAGACATAGGGACAGAATGTAAGTATTTCTGTTCTACATTTGAAGTAATGTTGGTTTAACAGGGTTTCTGTGGATATGGCTCTTCTACATGATTTAATATCTGGCATGACAGTGTTATGTGGTTGAGGAAACTGTCACCTGTAGGGCTATCTGCAGATTGGGCAGAGTTTGGAGTATTACATGTGTTGTGTTCCTCACACATTTCCTATATTTAGAAATGCAGTAGCATACTCTGATGATTGCAGTCAGTACATGGTGACATCCATGTGAGTTACTGACTTCATGTCCCTCAGAAGAGATGTCACAACAAACCCTGTTACATCAGGAAATTTCTCAGTTTGTCACAGCAATATGTCAATATTGGCCCTGTGTTTCTGCCTCCAACCACAAGTCTGTCAACCTTTGTACATATGTCATGCAGTAAGAGGTGCATATGTTCAGTATATCATTATTTACTGACATCATACCTGATAACAAGCCAGTGAGATATCAGACTGCTAGACATGTTATGTATAGTAGGTCTAATATTTGAGGACAAAA
>NC_056740.1:96625768-96628268 GCF_019279795.1 Protopterus annectens
GTTAAGCAGCATAGAATGGTGGTCTGTAGAATGACGTTGGTGATCAAGAAGAGGAGGAGGAGTGTGAAAGCTGTGCCAAGGATTAAATGGTGGAAGTTAAAAAAGGGTGATTGTGAAGTGGAGTTTAGGGAAGAGTTAAGACAGGCACTGGGAGGCAGTGGAGAGTTACCGAATAGCTGGGTAACTACAGCAGAACTAGTAAGGGTGACTGCTAGAAAGGTGCTTGGTGTGACATCTGGACAGAGGAAGGAGGACAAGGAGACCTGCTGGTGGAATGAGGAAGTACAGGAGAGTATACAGAGGAAGAGCCTGGCAAAGAAGAAGTGGGATTGTCAAAGAGATGAAGAAGGTAGACATGAGCATAAGGAGATAAGGCGCATGGCAAAGAGAGAGAGGTGGCTAAGGATAAGGCATATAGAGAGTTGTATGAGAGATTGGACACTAAAGAGGGAGAAAAGGACCTGTACCGATTAGCTGGACAGAGGGACAGAGCTGGGAAAGATGGGCAGCAAGTAAGGGTGATAAAGGATAGTGAGGGAAAGGTACTCACAAGAGAGGAGAGTGTGTTGAGTAGATGGAAAGAGTATTTTGAGAGGCTGATGAATGAAGAGAATGAGAGAGAGAGAAGGTTGGATGATGTGGTGATAGTGAATCAGGAAGTGAAACATATTAGCAAGGAGGAAGTAAGGGCAGCTATGAAGAGGATGAAGAATGCAAAGGCTGTTGGCCCAGATGACATACCAATCGAAGCATGGAGGTGCTTAGGAGAAATGGCAGTGGAGTTTCTAACTAGATTGTTTAATGAAATTTTGGAAAGTCAGAGGATGCCTGAGGAGTGGAGAAAAAGTGTTTTGGTACCTATCTTTAAGAATAAGGGTGATGTGCAGAGCTGCAGTAACTACAGAAGGATAAAACTGATCAGTCACAGCTTGAAGTTATGGGAAAGAGTAGTAGAAGCTAGATTAAGAAGGGAGGTGATGATTAGTGATCAGCAGTATTGTTTCATACCAGGAAAGAGCACTACAGATGCAATGTTTGCTCTGAGAGTGTTATTGGAGAAATACAGAGAAGGTCAGAAGGAGTTGCATTGTGTCTTTGTAGACTTGGAGAAAGCATATGACAGGGTGCCTAGAGAAGAGTTGTGGTATTGTATGAGGAAGTCGGGAGTGGCAGAGAAGGATGTAAGAGTGGTACAGGATATGTACAAGGGTAATGTGACAGTGGTGAGGACTGCAGTGGGAGTGACAGATCCGTTTAAGATGGAGGTGGGATTACATCAAGGATCAGCTCTAAGTCCTTTCTTATTTGCAGTGGTGATGGACAGGTTGACAGATGAGATCAGACAGGAGGTCCCGTGGACTATGATGTTTGCAGATGACATTGTGATCTGTAGTGAGAGTAGGAATCAGGTTGAGGAGACTCTGGAGAGGTGGATATATGCTCTAAAGAGCAGAGGAATGAAGGTCAGCAGGGCTAAGACAGAATTTTTTGCTTGGGCTAAAGGGAAGTCTCTCTGTTGATCAGTGGCAGTGAAAAACATTGAGCAGCCTGCCTGCCCCTGTGGGAGTGGTTACTGACTTGAAACTGTAGTTTTATTGGCCATTTTGGGTCAATTCCAAAACTCCTTCATCTTCCTCTCTTAAAACCCTCTTTTGCGCGTTTTTGTGCATAACACAACAGCGGGCAGTGCTGCCTAATTGGGTTTAAACTATTCCTGGCTCCACAAAGTCTGCTCTTCACTTTTTTCCTTAGAACTGCTCTATCTCTCAATTTAAACACCATATTCTCATTCTAAGGCCCTTCACTGGTCCAATTAAGTAATCCTACAAGTTAGCACTATTAAACCATAAGCACTACTTACTCTTATACTCTCTACGATTACCCTGTCCTCTATTGGTCCATCTTAAATTCAGTTTCCCTATATTACTCTAGCATGTCCAAAGGTCAGTCAATGGTTTCCTCTCCAGTCCAGCTGGTGAATCTTGGAATTTTGAGGCAATGTTACAACTGTCTCATGTACACGCACAACCCTCTCCTCCTCCAAACAGGTTGAAATATATGTGAGAGATGCAACTATTTAGACAAACTGGAGGCTGAGCTCTCTCATCTCAAAACTGGTGTAACCAGTCAGGAGGAGAAGGTAACCTCACACAACACAATACCAGTATCACATAGTCCCACCACATCAGCGAACCAAACACATAAATACACAAAAACATACTCGGAGGCTCTAAATAAAAATCTACCTAAGCAACAGAGACCTCCAAAGCAGACATCCAAGCAAACGCTACCTCAAAACAAAACACGCACAACACATAACACACAAAGTCAGTGTGCCAAGCAGCCACAGCCTTTAAGGCTGAATAACACACCTGATACTCTTGTAATAGGTGACTCTATTGTCAGACACACACTGACGTCCCGCTCACCAGGCTGAATAAAGGAGTCATGGTGAGCTGCCTGTCGGGTGCTAGGATCCGCCACATTACGCAAGCACTCA
>NC_056740.1:96633268-96640768 GCF_019279795.1 Protopterus annectens
CATAACCAGTTGGCTAGCTGATGTCTGTCTTTCCTCTGTACAGATGTGCAGATGTCTGGTATCCAGCTGGGCTGCTTACAGGCAATCTATGCTTGACTGACACTGACATGTCTGCCCAGCTGTGTTATGAATGCCACAGCTAGGAAACCCCACCCTGTAAGCACCACATGCCATGGCTATCTCACCTACACTATCACAGTCAACAGAACATGCTTGGGTACAGGTCTCCAAGACAGACACTGGCCATGTTATGTAATATATGTTGTATACATGTCAATTGGTGCACCTCACTGGGCCTCTGCAAGAGGCAACCAGATGATTTGATGTTGCATTTGTCTCTCACCCTGAGGATCACTCACATGGCATAAGTTGGTAGATGGCCTGCTGACAAATGGCAGGTGGCATGACACCACTGTTCCCACATCCCTTACTCTTCTCATCTCTCCATGGACAATATCCTGGTACACACCCAGGAACACCTGCACCTATCAACCCCAGTAATGACAAATGTGTCGGTGTGCATTACTGAGTGTAACAGTGCCTGTGTGTGTGTAAACCTGTAGTTGATAATAACCTAAGTGCCTTCTCACCCACTACACCCCTCATTGCCATAGTTAGATATGGCTGCTGCTGTAATGGACATTACATGTACCATTTTACACTCTTCACCCTATGGGCTATCTGGAACTTGCAGTACCAGCACAACACTGTTGCACAAATGGGTAGATAGGTATGGGTTACCCTCTGAGTCCTGGCAAGTGTGTGTATGTGTGCAAGTGTATATATTTGTAGGATACAGCATTCTGAGACCACATTCTCCTAATACAATACACCTTGCCATACAGTATAAGGGATAGTGATGTTGCTGACCATAGGAGAGCATGACAAACCATCACCCTATTATCCATGAGGCATGTGCTATAGATGCATATCCCTGTAGTAGCACTCTTGAGATAGACAAGGGGTTGTATTGCAGTCCTGGTCAATGTGTGATTTTGGGTATGTCAGAGTATTATAATTGGTTTCAGTGAGTACAATATCCAATGTGGGGTCTGGGCGCTGGGTATACTGTCTTTACACCATGGTACCCCCAGTACATGTCCCAAGGTCCACTGTATGGGGACCACTGTCACCATCAACCATACAGGTAACTGATTACACTATCCAGCCCAATGATGCATGTGCTGTGTGCAACTTATCTGTAACAGAATGGACTCACTGACAAGGTAGTTAGCATTGATAAACCCAGGTCTCTCAGATGTGTCTATGACTGTTATGTGTTTGTCAATGTGTATATGACAGTATGTCACACTATGTATTGTTCATAAAGAACCAGTACATCCCCCATTACCATACTGTACAAGGCCTGGTGATGTTCTTCACTTAACAAATAACCAGGGGTACATCTCATCCTAAAAGTTGTGTGGTGTGTACAATTAAGGCAACACACATTAGTACCTAGGTAGGGGTTCTACTCTCAGTGTTGCCAAGTAAGAGAGTGTGTGTATGTGAAGGGATCTACTTCAATATGCAGAAAATACATGTCCCAGGAGGTCATCTGTCCAAGAACTGAACGGCAAATGCTAACATTTCAAAGGTATCATCTTGTGGAAATTCATTCCATCAAAACTAGTAGTAGATGTGTAAATGCCCTCTTCCCCACTGTATAGCTGTACAGAGACACTGGGGTTGGTATATATTGCTGGGTGGGCATCTTGTGGACACAGCCACCATCATTGTGGTTATTGTTGTGTGTATCCTCCCACTTTGTCTGCTGTAATGCTGTACACTTTATTTTAACACGTTACGTAGTTGTCAATCACTCCAACCCACGGCAAGCAGGACTACAGATTCCACCAGAGTTTTGCAAATGCAAGGCAAAAAGTCCAAGAATTAATGAGCACACAAGTTTATTCCACCACAAGAACAGTAAGTTAAGCACTTTCACTCAGTCAATACCGAGCTTCAACAGAACAATACATACATTCATTACCAACTTTTAATAGCAGTAGATAATCACATGGCCCACACTTTCCCCCAATAAAAACTCACAAAATGCCTTAAAATTATGCAATCAATCAGACAGTTATTCATGTAAAAACACAATAAAACACCCCTCTTCCTTGTTGCTATATTTTGCAATAACATACAACCTAAAATATTCAGTTTAATTACCAAATGACAGCTGTTGTGTTTAAACAAAATTCTAGGGGCATATAAATATAAATAATAATATGGTTTAAAACCTGAGGATCATCTTACGTAAAATAAAGGGCATATCAACCTGGTAGTGTCAATGTGTCGTTATCGTTACATAGATGATTTAATCTTTCTATGTGAAGGGGGTAGTTTAGATGTACATAATTTTATTCATGACTTAGACTGTAATAAGTTAGGTATAAAGTTTGATGGAGCTCAGTGGGGAGATAAAGTTACATTTTTGGATGTAAATTTGCATGTTAGAGGTAATATCAGCACTTCCCTATAATGAATTATTGTGAATTTCAAGATTAACTAGTGATGAACAACAAAAAGAATTAGAAATTGAGTTGACCTGTCAGAAATTTATTAAAAGAGGTTATAGTGTAGAAAGTGTAGAACAAGCTAAAAATAATTTGAATTTTAATAATCAGATTCATAAACAAGTAAAATATAGGGCCAAATCAGATACAAATGTGTATAATCAACAAGTGGATAAAATGTTTTTTGTTACAACATATGGAACATATACAGAGAAATTAGTAGAAATTGTCATGTTTTATTGGACACATTTGTTACAAGATCCATGCTTGGGTGAATTGTTACCTCAAAAACCTATGGTGTCTTATAGACGTGGAAAAAGTATTAAAGATATGCTAGTTCATGCTTATTTTATTTTTCTGCTGCCAGTCTAACTAAATGTATTTCTGATTATGGTTTTAAAGCATGTGGTCATTGTAGTATATGTAACCAAACAGTAAATTCTTTTGACTGTATAAATGGAAAGAAATTTAATGTGAATGGTAATTTTAGTTGTAACACAGAGGGTATTGTTTATGTACTCAAATGTGAATGCAATTTATTTTACATAGGTGAATCAAAAAGGAGTTTTCGAGTCAGGTTCTTAGAACATCTGAGAAATATTAAAAATGAAAAGGTAGAAAGCCCTTTAGGCTTTCATTTTAAAAAATATCATAACAGTGATGGTAAGAATTTAACAGGCACAATTTTGGAAAAAGTATATTGTGTGAAAGGTATGTGCTTGAAGAATAAACTACAATGGAAAGAAGCACTGTTTATTTTAAAATTTGACACTCTACACCCTAAGAGGTTAAATCGAGAGCTTGATTGGAAATGGCTGCTGTAATTAAGTGTTTTTTTAATTGTTTTATTAGAATAGTTTTTTACTATAAAAAGGAATGAAAAATGGGTTTTGTTATACTCTGTTAAAAGGCTTATGCCGAGGTGCTGTAGAACATCAATTGTTGGTACTATAAAATAAATTCTTTGGCTATATTGGCTGAGTCGTTTCTTGGACTATTTTTCCTTCTTGGTGGTTTAATACACAATACTGCATATGTTAGCATTACACAAACCTGATATGTGACATATGACCTGTGCAATCAAATGCAGTATCAAACAAATGTGTTAGTTGTGCAGATGCTGACTGAGGTGCATACAATATGTGGGAGCATAAGTGTGTACACCGTTAACATGATGGTTTGTTGCATCAGCTGTTATGTGTACTAGAGCAGTCACTATTTCTGGAAGGGGTATACTAGCATGGCCCATCTACACTTGTCAGTATTTGGTCATTCTGCCCTACAAATGCCCCCCAACTCTGCCAGATTGTAAGGTCAACTGATGTGCACAGCCCTTGGAGGTCACACAGTGCCTTCACTATTGCTGTGGAGTCAAGGTTATGTTTGCCACAATTCATGACCTTGACTGTGTGCAGATACAGCCATTCTTAGTGAGCTCTGGATGTCTGCTTCAGTGAGCTCTGGATGTCTGCTTCAGTTTACTGTTGTGTTTCAGGATGACACTCCTTCCAATCCTCAGCCTTTCTGCAGATGCTTGAAAACTACAGGCCACACATGAGTGTCATTTTGCAGTGTCCCAAATTCAGAACACCATGTGTACCAGCCTATTCCCTGCTAATGAACGACAAACATACAGGTGTACACTGGCACAAGCAAGGTACAAATGGGGATGGTGGGCCTGAGATGGAGTGAGGTGTTGCTTGTGCAGCACATGTATCTTTATTGATACTGTCTATAGGTTTTGAACTTGGTCTTGGTACACCATAAGACATTGCAACACATGACTTTGGGGGACATTTGATGTTATGCATATGCTACCTGTAGAGAGCCCAGGCTGATGTTTCATGTGGAAAAACTTTCCCATCTGATTACCCTAACTCATAGGCCACACTTATGCAGAGTCCAGGCAATTGTCGACACAGGTACTGCACAGCCAATACTTGTTAAACATTCCTGCAACTTCCTCAGTGTTGCAGCATGTTTTTAGGCACCCTCCATGACCAGTTTGCAACATGTGTCGTCATCTGTCTTGGATGGTCATCTGTTTATTTCCTACATTAATGTTGTACCATACTTCCTCATCACATACATGACTTTCTGCACTGTTTGCCATGGTATAGGCAATGGTGAGGTAAGGCTACATCTCCCACTCCTGTGTGCTACCTGTTGGATCTGGGATCCATTCCATGGCTTGTAAGATGTGTGCAAGCCACGGCTGCCTCTGTTGCAAATGAGTGGGCAAATGTGATGGAAATAAGTCTTGGACAGCAGACCATTTCTTTGTGTGACATTGAGGACCTGTACTTGATGGAAGGTGCATACTCATAAAGAGTAAATGCTGTCAGTACCACAAAAGCTGCTTCCACAATATGTTATTTGAAGTGTGTGCACACATATGCTTCCAGTCTTTGTTAAGGTATGTATTCCCCATATTTGTTGTCCTAACATAGGATTCCATATTACACATTCATTGCTCATGTTAGGATCACATTACAGGTTGTAAGGGTTGTGGAATGTGGTATTGTGATATTCCGTTGTGTAGATCTGTAACAGTTGCCGTTGTAATAGTGGTATATACACTGTTGTAGTACTGTATAATGGTGATGTTTCAGACATGTTCCTACTATAGGCCATTTGTCCCACCATTATGTTCATCTCTGTGCACACATCTTGCAATGACAGGTTGTTAGTTATATTGCAGGACTCTTACATACCCTTCAGATATGCCACCATGGTGACCACTGTGATGCAGTGCAGATAACAGCAACAATAAGTGAACATGTACAGCATGCATTATGGGTAGGTATGTTAAATGTGTGCATGGCAAATACCATGGCCATAACATGGCTGGTGTATTAGCAAACCTGAACAACAAACACCATACTCACCAGCTACAGACTCCTGCCCCAGAGGTATACAAGAGGGACCTAAATAGCTGTGTGAGAGATGTTATGTCAGTAGCCACACCTGTGGCATTGGTACATCATGGAAACAGCATTTCAGTACATCAACAGTGCAAACCCACACTACTACAGATTACACACATCTGTTCATTACTACAATGCAGCAACAGACTATATATATTTTATCTCACATATGCATGATGAAACTTTACAGATACAGATGGATAAGCAACAGTGGTCTACTGATATGCCCTGTGGCCTTACCTTCACATTCCTCGTCCATTGTGTGGGTAGCACCCACCTCCACAATGCTATCAGCTGGGTCTTGGCTTTGCTGATGGGCGGGTGCCCCAAGATTGGTAAGGAGCTCCTCAGCATGTGTCAGGGGGGGCTGGATGGCATGACCCCCTCCCGTGGCTAGCTGGTCTCTCTTAACTACAGCAGCATGGTGACGGGTGTGGTGCAGCGATGTCAGACCTGCTCATAGCTGCGGTTATGCAGGCTGACATTGTTTACCATGTGGACAAGCTCGTTCTACAGGCAATCCTCTCCTGCAGATCATGGGCTGTACGACCAAAGAGGGTTTGGTGGTGCTGCTGCACCAGGTAGTGGATGATCACATCATTTTCCTGGGGAGAATAAACTGGAAGCCGCCCTCTAGACATGGTACCTGAAAGATATAAAGAGGAAAAAAGGTCTGAGAACCTCATACTGCAAGGATATAATAGTTGTTAATTGGCATCTCTATTTCCCCCTCACCATATCTGCAACAATAATCTGAACACACAACCCAATGGGTATGTTTCCAGCAAACCTACTGTGGGACACATATCATATTGTATGACAAATACTGAAATGTGTTTCTAGTCATGTTCCATGTTGAAACACTATCATTGGTGGCCTGTTGCTAACAATGTCACCTGCATGCTATTGTAAAAGCCACTATGGTTCCATATATGCATGTGTTCTGTTTGCTATGCGACTGCTCCAAATCTGGTGTTTTGTGTTAATGGGGATATCTATGCATGCTGTTAGAAGTAATCCTGGATTGTGTGGACTATTACTACCCACATATGTTCTATAGCTGCAATACAATAGCATGTTTGGAAAGGCTGTTCCCAGCAGAATCACCTCTCCTACTTCATTTGGTCATGTTACCAGGCCACAGCCTATCTGTGACCCACCCCAGGACCTCATCTTCTGCTGGTCCTGCACTACTTTCAACTGGAGCCACCTCAGGGGATGGTGTTCATTCCCCCCCCCCGGGAGCATACACAGACAGGATCCTGTCACCTGATGTCAGGTCAAGGGTCTGGTACATAGGGAGCTCCAAAGACAATTGTGGGATCTGCTACACCACCTTGAGGCCCTTGGTACACAATTGCAGGGTCCGCATGCTCCTCCTGCTTGGCCCTCAGCTCAGCCACCTTCAGGGCTGTGAAGGCGCAGTGGTGACTGC
The DNA here is from genome assembly GCF_019279795.1 of Protopterus annectens. Taxonomy (NCBI): domain Eukaryota; kingdom Metazoa; phylum Chordata; order Ceratodontiformes; family Protopteridae; genus Protopterus; species Protopterus annectens. The sequence goes on from NC_056740.1 coordinate 96,640,153, forward strand.
CCATGGGTGGGGACCTTGGTCCCACTTTTTCCATTTGGGGCTCATGGGCTTCCACTTTCCAAACACCACTACTCATCCAAGGCGTTTACCCACCATGTGTCATATACCACCCCTGTATGCTGTCTTGCACCTCCCAAAATAAACCTACTATCCTTCCACAACATACCACTCTCACCTTCACAAACAAGGGCAATGTGTTCCCAACATGGATTTCACACCAGACATAACTGTCCATTTCGCACCCACTTACAACTGTATATATATATATATATATATATATATATATATATATATATATATATATATATATATATATATATGTATATCTATATATATATATATATATATATATATATATATATATATATATATATATATGTGTGTGTGTGTGTGTGTGTGTGTGTGTGTGTGTGTGTGTGTAGATATGTGTGATGTTTTCTCAAACATATAGTGCAGCACAGTCATTCAACAGTAGGGGAAATGTATTGTGAAAAGGATGGATATGGCTGTGGTGAATATGTATTTTAATAGGAGGGAGGAGCATAGGGTGACATACAAGAGTGGAGGAAGATGCACACAGGTGGATTATATCTTATGTAGCAGGGCCAGTTTGAAG